>NC_056743.1:1837345870-1837645870 GCF_019279795.1 Protopterus annectens | reverse complement strand
TTGTCCCTGGTTCTGATGAGTTGATGCTTGGTGGTAGCAATGAGGAGCCAGTCGTCTAGATACAGAAACACCTGGAATCCTTGACATCTCAGGTGAGCCGTTACCACTGACATGCATTTGGTAAACACTCTGGGGGCTGTAGTGAGACCAAAGGGCAGTGTTCTGAACTGAAAATGACTGCCTCCCAGCCGGACGCGTAAGTGTCTCCTGGTGCGCCTGTCCATTTTGACGTGGTAGTACGCGTCCTGGAGATGGATTGAGCACATCCAGTTGTCTTTCCCGATAAAGGGAAATATTGACTGCAGAGTGACCATTTGGAACTTTGATTTCTTTACATGCTTGTTGAGCCTGCTGAGATCTAGGATTGATCTCCAGTCCCCTGTCTTTTTTGGAACTAAAAAGAATCGAGAGTAAGTTCCGGATCTTACTTGCTCTGAGGGGATTTCTTGGATGACTCTTTTTTGCAGCAACAAGATGACCTCTGATGTTGCACGGTCTAGTTGGATGGGTGGTACGTCTGGTAGAGACCGGTTTGTTGGGATTCGGAAACAAAGGGAATCAGGTAACCTCTGGATATTATGGCGTGTACCCAACGATCTTGGGAGATGGTTAGCTAGGCGCTTGGGTACAGCGATAGATGACCCCTGACTGCCTCCAGAGATGGACAGTTGGGCAAACCCTCAGGTGCGATGTAAGGGATGATCAGAGAAGGTTTCTCTGTCTTCCTAATGCTGCAGACCTCCTCTGCTGAGGGTGGCGTCTTCCATTATATCCTCCCCCTCTGGGGGAGGGTTGATCTTGTGCCTGAGAGAAACCTTTATGGGATTTATGGAACCACCTCCTGTATTACCCTTGGGATAGGGTCTAGACAGGAGAGAGAAATGGACTTCGATGGCAGATAAGGTTTTCTCTTCCTGCTCGCACCTAGTCAAAGTCTCTTTCACGTGGGGTCCAAAAAGAGATGAACCATCAAAGGGAATGTTAGTGAAGGAAGACTTGAAGGACTCCATAAAATTACAAGATGCATCCACGAATGTCTCCTGAGGGATATTCCTGCTGCGGCTGCCCTACTCGCTCCATCTGCCATGTAAGAGATCAGCTTCATGGAGGAGTTAGCTATGGAAGTAAGGGTGGCAAACTTCATGACACCTATGCAGACGGACAATAGAGGTACGACTGCTGAATCCTACACAAATGCACTTTATAAGCACTTACACGAGTGCATGGATCACGCTATCCCTAACAGAACCAAGATGCTATCCTCCAAAAAAAGGAAGCCAATCTGGTGGTCTTCTGCCATAAACAAACTCTACAACAGAAGAAAGAAACTGTTGCAAAAAAGAGGAAAATCCCACGATTGGAGGAACTCCCTGGTCAGCCTCAGTAAGAAGCTGAGATCCCTCATAAAATCCTCCAAAGCTAGTTATGAAAACAAAATTGCCACTGATTCTAAAGACAACCACAAAGCATTATATAGCTATGTCAAGGATCTCAATGGCAACACTCAGATCTGCTCTGAGTTACAGCACAACGACACTAAATATACAGAACCAACTGATATTGCCAACATCCTGGCAGATAGGTTCAGTGCTAATTTTACCCCCTCTCACCCCCTAAAGGGCCCATCTTTATACTGGAAGAATGCAAAGTTCCTGTAATCAGGACTGCACAGGTAAAAACCTCACTCTCCAAAGCCAAGAACACAGCATCCATGGGACCTGACAACATCCCAGGCTGCCTTCTACATGAACTACAGAATGAACTGGCACCTCTCCTATGTACCATGTTCAATCATAGCCTCACCTCAGGCTTTGTGCCCATTGAATGGCGCACCGTGACCGTTATCCCACTCCACAAAGGGGAGGGTCACAACAGACTCCGGGAACTACCGCCCCATTAGCCTGACGAGCCTTGTCTGCAAGGCCATGGAAAGTATCATCATGGAACTCATAAACAAAGACATTGGAGATCTCCAAACTCTGGACCCCACACAGTTTGGGTTTGTAAAAGGCAAATCATGTCTCCTAAACCTGATAGACTTCTTTGAAGTAGTCACAAAAGCCATAGATGAGGGTAAGGTGGTTCACACTGCCTATCTATTTCTCGCCAAGGCGTTCAACACCATTCCCCTCTCTGGAATTATAGAGAAACTCACTAAACTAGGTATAAATCCCTATGTCACAAGATGGGTTGCCAACTGGCTTACTGACAGAGCCCACACTGTGAAAGTAGCAGACGCCAAATCAGACTTCAGACCAGTGACAAGTGGAGTACCACAGGGTTCAGTCATGGGTCCTCTCCTCTTTGGTATCTACTTCTCTGAAGTACAGGCTAACACAGAAGGTCTTTGGCTAACTAAACTCGCAGATGACTGCAAACTAGGAGCCATAATTGAAACTCCTAACGATGTGGACTTCCTACAAAAGGGCCTCACTGAGACAGATGCCTGGTGTCAAAGACATGGTCTCAAGCTCAATGCCAAAAAGTGCATTGTCATCCCCTTTGGCAAAAACTATGTACCCATGAACTACCACATAGGCGGTAGTCTACTTAACACTGAAAGTTTGATAAGAGACCTTGGGACACAGGTTGACAGTAGTCTCGTCTTTGATAATCACATCTCCACAGTGGTCAGGAAATCCTTCTACGTGGCACACCTCATCACAAAAGGTTTCTCATCCAGAAAAAAAGAGGTCATTGTTCCCCTCTACTCATCACTCATTAGACCCATGATAGAGTACAACGCCCCTTTTGGTATGTACCTCACAAGACATCTACAATAACTGGAAAGGCCTCAAAAATACCTCACAAAGAGGATTACTGGCCTCAAACAGATGCTTTACGCAGACCATCTCAAAAAACTTCAACTTTACTCCGTCGCATATCGCCTACTCAGAGGCGATCTCTACCTAACATACAAAGCTATGTCAAACCCAGAGCTGTTGGACATGCGCCATTTAAAGAAATCCCAATCCCTCCGAGCTACACGCTCTAGGGACCTAAACCTTGTCACCACAATAAACAGAACATGCTGGAGGGATAGATTCCTGTCCCAGAGACTTCTCATACTCTGGAACAGACTACCTATCTATGTCAAACAGAGCTCCTCATTAGCACTCTTCAAGAAAAAATCTTGATGATTGGATGGGTAATAAGAAATTCACCCCGGGGATCACTTCTGTGGTTCTGCTTGACAGGGGCACGGGAAAATAATTTTCTTGGGTGGCAAAAGCCAGGGTACCTTTTTGGCTAGGCTTGTATAGGCCCTAGGGCCAATAGCCTAGTACCTACCTATGAACCTATGGAGAGCTGTGCAGAAACCTTATCCATGGAACCCAGAGCTACTGAACCCTGGGGAGTGTCTCCTAACTCTTTCAGAAGATCCCTCTAAACATGGGTAAAATGAGTAAGGTAATTCAGCGATCTCAGTCTAAATGCCGATGAAGAAAAAGTACACTTCCTGTACCTATCCATCGTCCTGGACTCCTTGTTAGGAGGATGGATATTAGAAGATGTCTCGGATAACTCCTTCTTGGTGGCTGCTGCTACCACCATAGCATCAACGGGAACTCCCTTACTAAGAAAAGTCTTGTCCTCAGGTGCTGTCATGAACTTATATGGCCTCCTCGGGATGGGCTCCACTGAATCTGGAGAGGTTCAGGCTTTCCACGATATGACCCCCCCAAGAGTTGGTCATAAGGTGGTGTCACCCAGGAGGTGGAATGTCAGGAACCAAAGGCCTCAAGAGACACCTCAAGATTCATCCTTAGTAGGGTTAGAGGTCTTCCAATCACCCCTCTGTCTAAGGATTTCTAGGATGTCAGAAAAAGAGACATCCTCAGAGGGGGATCCAGGGAGCCCTTCTGATTCCTCTAAATCAGTGTCTGACGTGACAGACTCAGGTGAGTTGACATGCTTCCTCTTACACAGCCTCTTCTGAGGGAGCTCTCCAGTGGAATAATCTGGGGAGGTCTCGGAAGAGGGGGGCACCTCTAATGGGGGCTACTTGGGCCTCTGGCTCACTACGCTGTGGGGGTGGTGGGAGAAGAGGTTGCTGCCTGCTGCTGGTGGGATACAGGTTCCAATGGAATAGCTTTAGCAGAGGATAAAGCCTTCTCTATAGCTTTGAAAGCCTTTCCCCCTCACTCTGAAGAAGACCTCCGCTCTGAGGGGACGGATGGTTGACAAAACATGCAGGGTTCCTGCAAATGGGCTTCACCAAGGCAATACACACAACTGGTGTGGCTGTCTGTGAGAGACATTTTCTGTGCACACCTATCACACTTTTTAAACCCCGAAGGGTGATGATTTTTATCCTCCCTATCCTTATCTTTAATTCCGACTATCAGGAATAGATAAGCTAGATGTTGTGTCTTTTGGCTTTTTCCCATTTAAGGGTCGCCACAGGGGAACTCCGGTTCGCTAATGATTGGCAGTAGATTTTTACATGCTGAGTTGCCAGCCCTAAAGCACAACCTTCAACGAAGGTATGCCCATTCACGCATGTCTCTACGCAGAAGAAGCTCTAGCTGAGAATCGAACTGGACAGCGTCTTACTGTGAGGTGACAATGCTACTGCAGCACCACCGCAGTAATAGATAAGCTAGATAACAAGACTAAATATTAACTACAACAATAAAGATAGGAAAAAAGAAAATAACTTTTTTTTTTTTTTTATAAACACTCACACAGGGAGGAAAGGCCCTCTAACTTAAACGGGCACTACAATCCTCTAACTTAAATGGACCATACAGTCCTATGGGGGGGAAAGGGGTCAGAATTTCCAAAAAACAGTCACACAAGAGGCAAAAAATTATATATATATTAAAATGGATAGAAAAGTAGGAAAAAGGACTAAATTTAGCAAATAAAGTTTTACTTAGCCAACGAGCCAGTAAGACACAACCTCGAAGCTTTTGCGGCAAACGAGATCTGGGGAACTGCCGTGAGGCACCATGGGATAGGGGCTAGCCTCGAGCTAGTAAAAGCTCTTGAGCTTTAGTATCGGCTGAGTTGGAGCCGAATATCGGCTCTGAACCCACCCAGCAAGAATTACAGCGAGATAGGACTCCATAACATCAATAGTTTGCATGAAGTGTGATCGGGAAAATGATAGTAAACCGTATTATCGACCAATAACCTGTCTGCCAACAACATAAAAGTTATATATGGGAATTGATGCAGATAGAGTATACAGTCTTTTAAATAAAAATTCAATTATGGCCCTAGAACAGAAGGAGAATAAAAGAGACTCACATGGAAAGAAATGATCACCACTACACAGTAAAGACAAATTGTTTACTTTGCCCATGTCTTCGGCGTTACTTCATTAAAGATCTGAAATTTATGGTAAAAAATTAATGAGATATTCACTACTGCCTTATGGAAAGTGGGCAAGTATTGTATTGATTACCAATGCACTTCAGAGTCTGCTTGTAGAAGGCATGTTAGTGTTTGTTTCTAAACTTTGTAACCATTTCCAGCTAATGAGGACCTTTTTTGTGATAAACACTGGTTCTGTACTGAAACAAAACTTTTTTTCAGAAATCTGTCGTGTATGTATATGACAAGCACCACCATTTTACTGCATGTTGAATCGCTAGGTATGGAAACTTCATTGCACTTTGACCAGGTCAATTATATAATTTTAATTCTTAAAATTGGCTTGATTTAAGAAATTCACTCTAATACATTCTGGCTTGATACTTAATCCTGTTAAATAAAACATTCTTATCATACCTGAATAATTAGCTTCATACAATAGGCTCATAGGTGTGTACTAGGCTAATGGCCATGGAGCCTTTATAAGCCTAGCCCATAGGATTACACTGGCATCATGCCACCCGACCTTAGTTCCCAGTGCCTCTGTTGAATAAAGCCACTGTGTCAAGTAAAGCCACTGAATGGGTGGGCATCCAACCAGGTGTGCTACTCAGCCTGCCAGCATGTCGACAATCTGTAGCTCCATGGTTAGTATTAGTCACTTACCTAATAACAGCACCTAAGTGTGAAACTTCTACGTTGTACACTACAAGGCACCACCACCATACAGTACTGCCTAATCAGGTAATTACCTATTCATTCAGCAATAACCTCTACTCTTTTATTTTGATACTTTTCTCCCCTAATAAGCAAAGTGCCAAACAGTACCATATAGAAAAATGGAGGTTATATGTAAATATACTTCCAACAACACAGTGACACGTAGAAGCAGCCCCTATCTCCATAGTGCCCAAAATGTAACCTATTAGCAGTGGGTAATTGCCTCACAATACTTGCCGCAGACAATGGCTCTGTAGTTTGCCAGTGCTTCCCCCACAATGCATGATAATTTATAAACAGCACATGCATCTCCGTGGACCAGAATGTCACGTGATATGAAAAGTATTTAACAGATATAAATGGACAGATAAAATAAATACATGGAAAGTAACAAGTTACTAATGTTACCAGCCTATAAGATTGGGAAGCAGTAATGCTACAACTGTAAAGGTTGTTAACAGGAATTATATTACTTGCTTTTAAATATTATCACTCTGGTGTGATAAAGAAGAGTGCAATGTAAAAACAAGAGATGACATCTCACTGCACCGAATCATATAGCTGCATTGTACCTAAAACTGAGGTATATCCCTACTTGTATATATACTGCAATGTAGATCAAAAACAGGCATTCTATGCATAATAATGCTGCCGGCTTACAGTAAACAAAGCCAGTTAGTACCATCAAAAACTGATTCTGTACTTGACAAATTGCATATTACTTATGGTTCTGGTAGTCAGTCATATCTTAAGAATTAGTTAAGAGAATATTTGAAAAATAGCTCACTCGCTAACCGCAGGATAGGTGGTGATGTATGCAACAAACTTCTGAGATATTACTGTCGATATCACTATGAAAAGAAATTACAGTTGAAATTCTTACTTTACCTGCAGTTGCCTTTGAAAGTCTATCAGGTGTCTCCTGCTTTCCTACTGTCACATTAAAGTATACTTTTTAGACAAGAATAAAGAAATTTAGTAATACATACCTCAAACCACTGGTATTATGTAAGCAGAGGTGCTGGTTAATAAACAGCATGTAATGCTAGACAGTATGGTCAGGTTCCATTTTAATATACACAATGCATATACACACATTCTAAATTCAAAAACCACCCTGACTAGTTGTGGTAGCTAGTGCAGAGGTTAAGGTTACAGGCTGGCATTACTGTGGTACAAGGTTTAATTCCCTCAACCCTTGTTTGGCTACCCTGATCAATCATTTCATGAGATGATGTTCCTGGATCATCCCTGAAAAGAGACTGTGTGTCCAGTGGACCTACAAGGTTGAAAAATAAGTATTATTAGTTGTAATCAAGTCCACAGTCAACGACTATGTAGATAAGAAGTGTGTTGTGTAAAACAAGACCTCTGTGTTATTCCTGACGTTATTCCTATCAGAAATGACTTACATGTGCAACATTAACTTTTATATTGCTGCTTTGCAAGGTGTATAAAAACCCTCATATTTGTCAAACTGATCTTTAATATATCTTTCAAAGGTTTTCTGCAACTCTTTGGAGTTACCAGAATTACTCCTTCTGTCATCAGGCTTTGGGGTTTGCTCAGCTTCCTCCAATTGACAGACATTCTTGTTTTAAGTTTTCTTGAAAAAAGTTAGTTTGCTACACTAACTCATAAATCTGTGAGCCGAGCAAGAAGGGTTTACAAAAAATACTGAAATATAACAAGACCACGCCCTAACAAATACTTCATATGCCTTTCACACCAGCAGTACTGACTTCTCTATGATACCTTTCTTCCTGCACCCTTTGTGACATCATCAAAATGTGCTTTCTAGTGATGTGAATTCAAGAGCTGGGAAGAAGTGAAAGCTTGATGCTAAAATCATGCTGATCTGTTTAAAACATTACTTTTTTTTTATAAAAACAAATGTCAGAAAATGAAATCCTTCAGAGATGAGAAAAAAATAATTTCTGAAATCATGCCAGTCACTTTAGAATATTTTTTATAACACATTTCAGAAAATTAAATCCTTCTTAGATAAAGCCTTGCAATTATAGCAGATACTACATAAACCTTTGGGCCTGATAGTAGGTGTGTGTACACAATGACCTTTTGAAACACATGGCTACATGCAAGCATGCCATACCTTTCTCTCTGTGGACAATTTGTGACACATGTTGTTGCTATAACATCATCATCCTCAGTGATAAGTAGTCCTTCATACACATTTTTTATATTAGTAGACATATATGACATATATATATATATATATATATATATATATATATATATATATATATATATATATATGGGTCTACTGCTTTTGGTCAAATTACATTTGGTCAAAAATGATTTCAGTCAGCCCACTTCACCAAAAATGCATTTCACTGAAAACCCATTTGGTCGAATTCCATTTGATTAAAAATGGAATATAGCCCCTGCCCCACTGCAGTGCGACCCTGGAGTGAGAATATAAAGTTAGGGGGTGGGGGCTGCCCCCCACATTTGGGGGTGTGGGGCAATAGCCCCCCACATAATTGCAGTGTATTCACTTGTGTATCCATTAAAAATACATTGAAACATATAACGTCAGTAAAAACTGGTTGCAAAATGTGGGGAAGGCAGACAGTCACAAGCATGGAAACTAACAAATGTGCATTGAATTGTCATGTCCAAGGAAGTCTGCAGAGGATGAGCTTACCACCTGTCACTATCTACTATAGACAGAATCCAGTATGGATTTAAGAGGGAGTATGATTATTTATGCAAAATCATGCATTTTGGATAAGGGAGGTGAGGTACGTACAGGTGATAAGTCATCCACATTATCACACATGCGTAACACATCACTATATAGCTGTTATACATAGATAATAGAGCATAACTGGTGTCAGCATATACATAGTCTCAGTCCAATGACACCTTCTTGGTAGCATGTCAAGCAGAAGCAGACACAGCAGTGTCAGTACAGGACACAGCATTCTAGTTTCTGCATCCTGCCCCTGTTCTGTAGTGGTTGCTGCCTTTGCTTAGGCATGGGTCCAGGACAGAACACTGCTGAAAGAGGGGTACAAGACTTTATTAAGTGCCATTTTATGTCAAAGAGGAGTTTAACACGTTGGTCTTTTTCCTGCATTCATAGTGTAGTTACATTACCACATATATTATCTCATAACAATAATCATGGCCCATCAGTAAAGTAATTCATATACCTTCACAGCCTGTGATAGAGAAGCCACGGAATAATCATCTACATTAATACAACAAATCAAAGATAAAGCTCTGCCTTTGACCCAAAATTTTAAAATACCTCAGCTGCAATCAACAATAACCAGGGAAATGAAAATTGAGTGGCACATCTACATAACTAATGACTTGCAAGGAAGCATGTCCCTGGCTTCCTTAGTGATGATTTAGGTTCACATTTTCATAAATAGATACCAGGCAATTAGTCATCAGACCATTAACAACCTAGCCAGAACACCTAATGTCAACAGGTACCTTCTGTCTTAAGGAGGGTCACACAAGAGACACCCAGGGAGAGTTTATGAGTGTCCATTAAACTGACTGGGTTAGTCTTAACAGGAGCTACTACTTTTTTAATATGCAGGGATAATTTATTCCATAGATGGGGAATATGCTGGGCTAAGAACATGTCGTGCCAACATGTCCTACTTCTTTGATGATAGAAACTGAGGTCCTTTGTATGTATGTTAGAGGAGTCATTAGTTCCATGAAGGTCCAGGAGGGTAGGGTCTTTCGTGGTCTGAAAGATCAAACATAGGTCATCATGGAGGAGTCTGTTGGAAAGAGAATACAGAGATAAGGCAGATACTTGGTCTGGATAACTAAGAGATTTGAGTCCTGTGATTTTTTTTTTTTTTTTGAACAGGGATCTCAAAGGTACTTTCAGCTGAGTGATATACTTTGATGATTATATCTGCTTGCACTGAATCTTTTTTTTGAATCACAAATAGGTTCATAGGTAAGTACTAGGCATGCTGCCCTTGAGGATCATTTTAAGCCTAGCTAATTTTACTCACTGAGAATCAAACCCTGTACTTCTTGATTGTGAGGTAAATACTTTAACAATTATGTCAACTCCCAACCCTATTAACACCCTTACTCTTTTAAAATTGTGCCTTGGGATCTTTTTTATATCCACTTGAGCTACCACCAACCCAAGCAGATGGAACTTTGGTTTAATATCTCATCCGAAAGATAGAATACTCAGGATTACAGCAACCCACTTATGCTGCACTACGGTGTCAGTAACCGAGTTTGCACTTTTCCTGCCTTTCCTGTAACTAGTCCAGTCCAGATACAGATTTGCTGTATCTAGGACTGTTTGTAAGCTTCTGAGCCCACCAAGCCTATCTGTGCTTGAGGGAAGCCTTTTAGCTTATCAGTGGGAGTGGTAAGCACTAGGTAGTCTATCTACCACAAGAGGAGTGGTTTCTGGCCCAGAAATTGTAGTTTATTGGCCCTTTGGCCAGTTTTTCCATCTATTTCAACTTTCTGGTTTAAAAGCCTGCATTTGCACTTGTTTCCCACCTTTCTTGCAATTAGTCTAGTTCAGATACAGATTTGCTGTATCCAGGACTGCGTGTAAACTTCTGAGTGGTGCCAAAGACTGCTCTTCAATTTTTCATTAGATCTACTAGTTCTCTCCTCTCCTGCACTTTTACTAGCTTATTAGTCTAGCACTTTACCAGACTTCTTGTAGCAATTATTGTAGCCCATAAAAGTGCTACCAGCACTAAACGTTCTACAAGGAAACAGCTCTAGTACTTATTATTAATGCCCACCCCTCCAGTCATGTCTAAAGGTCAGTTCCCTGTGTATTCTCCTATAAACCTGGTGAACTTGGGCATCCTGAGGCAATGTAGCAAATGCCTCATGTACACTGACAACCCTCTCCTCTTAGCTCTCAACACTCAGACATTTGAGAGATGCACTTATATATCCAAAATGGAAGCCGCGCACTCTCCAGACAAGAACGGAATACCTGGTCAAGAGGAGAAGGTCAACACTTGCACCACACCACATGGAACACATAGCCCTCCAGAACACACACCAGCACTGCCTTCACACAAAACACAAACCACACACCCACCTTCACGGAGGCTCTCAATAAAAATCTACCCAAACAGCAGAGACATCCAAGGCAGAAATGCACTTGACCACCACAACATAACAGTAATCACAAGTCACATAACTCTCCTAAACAGTGTGACACTCATCTAAAGCCCCTAAGGCAAAACAGCATGCCCAACACACTAGTCATAGGTGACTCGATAGTAAGGCACACTGATGTCCCACTCACTAGGTTGAATAAGGAGAAAGCAACAGTCAGCTGCCTGTCAGGCACCAGGATCCACCACATAACACACACACTCAGGTCCCTCAACAACAGGTACAAATATGACTCTGTCATTGCACATGTGGGTGTGAATGACCTCAGACGTACTTCCCTGGACTACATGAAAAGAGACATGGAGGAGCTCTTAGAATATGTATCTCAGGCGGGTATGACCCCAGCCCTGAGCAGCATCCTACCATCACCCAGAATGATATCACAGTACAAGCAGAAAATGATTGAGTTCAACAATTGGCTAAGTTTCTGGTGTCATTCTAAGGGAATCCAGTATCTGTCTGCCTGGGATGACATCATTAACAGACCACAATGCTTTGCCAGAGATGGCCTGCATCTGTCACCCCTGGGCTTCTGGATACTGGCCAGGGCTCTTGCCACCCTTGTAGTGCCTTTTTTAGGTGTTGTTCCAAAGACCAAATTACCACTGTAACAGCTACAAACAAATGCAATCTAAGAGTCATGCTGCTCAATGGTAGAAGTCTAAATCTCAAAATGCATTCACTCGAAGCACTCCTTAAAATGGAGAACATCGACATTTGTGCCATAACAGAGTCCTGGTTCAAGGCAGCAGAAAGCACCCCTGCACTATCAGTCTATAACTCATTCCACATCTTTCGGCCTCAGAACTTGGACCGAAGCTCCAAACTCGAAGCTCCAAAGGTGGTGGTGTTTCCATATTTATAAAGGATGCACACACCTCCAGACTAGTAGCCCAACATGATGCATCTGAGATACCTTAGGTACAGCTAACATTGGGTAAGATAGAAATTCAGGTCGTAGCCTACTACAGGTCCCCAACCATGTCCCAAGAGTCACACTCAATGTTTCTAAGCACCCTGGAGAATATTAGGGTCCAACCTAACACTCTTATACCGGGTGATTTCAACTACCCCTCCATTAACTGGGAAAACTACTCATGTACCAATACACTTGCCCAACGTTTTCTGGAATTCATTAATTCCAGTGCCCTGGACCAGCTCATTCTTACCCCCACTAGAGGTAGCAACATCCTTGACCTGGTCATTACTAACATGGGCAACCGTTGCTCTACACCAATAGTCAACTCCTCCCTGGTTAGATTTGACCACAAACTAAGCACCTATGAAATCCACACCCCCCCCCCCCCCCCGCAAAGGTAACCACCATGAAAAACTTCTCCAAAGCTAACTTCGGGCTCCTAAAAACAGAGGTGACTAACTTCACAGCACCCATGCAAATAAAGATTAGTTGCATGACCACCGAATCATACACCAATGCACTGTACGAACACGTACACAAATGCATGGATCTCGCCATACCCAACAGAACCAAGACACTCTCCTGTAAAAAAGGAAGCCAATCTGGTGGTCCCCTACCATAAACAAACTCTACAACAAAAGGAGGAAACTAATGTGGAATGAGGTGAAGTCCCAAGACTGGAAACACTCCCTTATCAGCCTCAACAAAATGTTGAGCTCCCTCATCAAATCCTGTAAAGCTAGCTATGAAAACAGAATTGCAGCAGATAGTAAGGACAACCACAAGGCCTTCTATAGTTATGTAAAGAATCTCCACGGCAATACCCAGATTTGCTCTGAGCTGCTGCACAATGGTGCCTCCTATACCAAGCCAACAGATATTGCCAATATACTGGCTGACAGATTCAGTGCCAACTTTACCCCTCCCCCCAAGGGACCAGTTGCAATACCAGCAGATTACCAGGCACCCAGTATTACTGCTGCACAGGTTAAAACAGCACTATCTAAGGCCATGAATACAGCTTCTATGGGACCTCACAATATCCATGGCTGTGTTCTACATGAACTACCTCACCTGTGTGCCCTGTTCAGTCACAGCCTCATCTTAGGCTTTGTCCCTACCAAATGGAGCACTGCTACAGTCATCCTTCTCCACAAAGGAGGAGCGACTACAGACCCTGAGAACTATCGCCCCATTAGCCTCACGAGTCTGTTATGCAAATCTATGGAACGCATCATCATGGACCTAATAAACAAGGATATAGGGAATCTCCAAACTCTGGATCCCACACAGTTTGGTTTTGTGAAGGGTAGATCATGCCTGCTCATCTTGGTCAACTTCTTTGAGTCAGTCACCAGGGAAGAAGGCAAGGTGGTTCATACAGCCTACCTTGATCTGGCCAAAGCCTTTAATACCATTCCCCACTCAGGAATCATAGAAAAACTCACTAAGCTAGGCATCAACTATATCAACAATATCACTAGGTGGGTTGCAAATTGGCTCACAGGTAGAACCCACAGTCTGAAAGTAGCTGACTCCAAATCAGACTGCTGACCAGTTACAAGTGGAGTCCCACGGGGTTTAGTCCTGGGTCCTCTCCTGTTTGGTATTTAATTCTCTGAAGTCCAGGCCAACACGAAGGGACTCTGGCTGACAAAGTTCGCAGACAAATGCAAGTTGGGAGCTATTATTAACTCCCTGAGTGATGTTGACATCCTATAGAAAGGCCTCACTGAGACCAATGACTGGTGTCAGAACCATGGCCTTAAGCTCAATGCCAAAAAATGTGTTGTCATCCCCTTTGGGGAAAAGCCCAGTTCCCATGAATTACCACATTGATGGTAGTCCACTGAACACAGAAGGCGTCATAATAGATCTAGGAACACAAGGTGACAGCAACCTCTCTTTTGACCACCACATTGCCACTGTGGTCAGAAAGTCCTTCTATGTGGCACATCTCATTACTAATGGTTTTGCATCCAGGAAGAAAGAGGTCATTGTCTCTCTGTACTCTTCCCTCATTAGGTCAGTCATTGAGTACAATGCCCCATTTGGCATGTACCTCACTAAACACCTGCAACAACTGGAGATACTGCAAAAGTACCTCACAAAGAGGATCCTAGGCCTTAAACATTTGTCCTATATGGAGAGACTAAAAAAAACTCCAACTATTCTCTGTCTCTGCTTGACTTACAAAGCCATGTCTGACCCAGCTCTGTTAGAAATGCTACATATAAACAAATCCCAATCCATCCACAGCACACGCTCCAGAGACCTCAACCTCATTACCACAATCAACAGAACATGCTGGAGGGACAGGTTCATAACCTAGAGACTGCCCATGCTATGGAATAGACTTCCCATACATGTCAAGCAGAGCACCACACTGGCCCTCTACAAGACAAATCTTGATGAGTGGATGGGGAATAGAAAATTCACTCCAGGGATCACTCCAGTGGCTATACTTGACAGAGGTACTGGGAACTAAGGTCAGGTTCACGATGCCAGGGTAATCCTATGGGCTAGGCTTGTAAAGGCCTCACGGCCATTAGCCTAGTACACACCCATGAACCTATGATCTATCTGTTGTGGGAGCAGAACCCACAGCCTTCTGCACCAAAGGCAAATTACTAAAAATGCATTTTATTTAAAACTTATTTTGTAGAATCACATTTCATAGAAAACTTCATATACAGCAAATGTACCTTAAAATGTTGTTTTTACATTAGGTAAGCCCCACTACACCCCACAAGTAAGGGTGTTTTGTCTTAATACCTCTTCTTATTTAAATGTTAACACTCTACAGTCACACAATGGTGGAGAAATTGAAAACATCACACACAGTGAATCACTGCTGGTGTGCAAACATAAACCACACCATAGACTTCAACAGACCAATTGTCCTAATGGCTAAGGTCTTTGACTCCTAAGCATAAGCTACAATGTTCGATCCTGACCTCTGGCCAATGCCTGTTTGGAGTTTGCAAGTTTTACCTGTGTCTGTGGGGTTTCTCCCACTCCCCAAAAACATCCTGAGTGTTTCCATCTCAACTCACCAAAGAATGGAGCTGTGGGTAGCAGTACAGACTGTATGTGGTGCCTTACAGCAGATGAGATATATAGACTAACCATATGGGCAGTCTCCTCTAGACTGGAGAACACAAACCACAAATCACAGACTGCATGCAGTGTCAGGGCTAGCTACTCAGTGGTGTAAGATGGGGCTCTAGGTGATTCAGTCTTGTTGATTAATGTTGCAAAATGAGCATGGGTAGTTACCAGTGATACATGGGTTCAGGATCCAACCTATTCCAGTACCCATGCTAATGTAATGTGTGTGCCCACCCTATGGGTCAATAAACTACTCCGCGGCTGTCCAGTTGCCCAGCCTGGGATAGCTAAAGCACAGCCTGAAGAGATGCTATGAGGGTGGGGATAGTTCAGTCCACAGTACTGACAGACTTGCCCACTCCTTAACACCTGAATCTTGCCTCTACAGGGAATAAATAGGCCAGAGGACTACACATCCTTAGATCATCAAAGAACATATCCTAACAGTGCTCCCTGAAACTAAAATTACCACTTCCACAAGTTTATATGATTTACCTGGGTGCCTAATAAATAATGCCAAGCATACCCTTGTGGAAGCCACTTGTGAAATTGTTTAACTTAAGCTTAGCCAAAGGGAATGCCCCTGGGGTAATAAGAACAGTTGTTGTTATGCCCTTTCATAATGTTAGTCCTACCACAGACCCTGGGTACTATACTAGTCTAGCAGTTTGCATGGAGAGTTAAGGCTGTGAGGTGTGTCGTACAGGATTTGATTCCCCCAGTCCTTATTTACCTACTGTGTGACCTTGAGCAAGTCAGTGGGGGAACTGGGGATTTGAACTAGGCTCCTCAATGGTCCCCTGGACTGCAAGCCTAGTAACTAACTACCTAGTGGTCATTCAGCCCACACAACCTATCTGGATCTAGCCTAAACATTTGACACCATCTCCCATACTGATATTGTAAATAAGCTAAGGGACTTAAAAATGTAAACCCTTATGTGGTAAGGTAGAGAGCAAACTGGG
Source organism: Protopterus annectens (assembly GCF_019279795.1). NCBI lineage: Eukaryota > Metazoa > Chordata > Ceratodontiformes > Protopteridae > Protopterus > Protopterus annectens. Next base: position 1,837,629,670 of record NC_056743.1, on the reverse strand, counting down.
TAAAAGACTGAACCCATGGCTAAAAGACAAAACCCATAGAGTTAAATTGGCAGGTGCCTACTCAGAAAGTAAGCAGGTAACTAGTAAAGTATGCCTTTTTGGCATATACATTTCTGTCCTCCCAACTGTAAATTATAGCTAACTCAGTTTACCAAAAGCTGAATGTTCTTGTCTGATCATGTATTGATACTATATTACTACAACAAAAACTAATCCTTGCAAACCAATGTTGTACTGAAAAAGCACTAAAATCAAATGCAAAAAAGTTAAGCATTGTCACATTTGATTAAAAAAAAACTCTCATCCTCGGCTTCACTATAGACAATAACCTACTCCAAACTGATACGGTAGTCAATATCCCAACTGATACAGTAGCCAATGTCCAAATTGATACAGTAGCCAATGATCTTGATACCTTGGTTACAACTCCCTCTCCTTTGACCAAAATGTAGCATCAGTAGCTGCTAGAAGTGGAAAGTAGAAATCCTGCTTCCTAACGCAACAGATCTCTAAAGGTACCTCATCCTGGTAAAAGAAGTTAGCATCTCTCAGGACTCTGCTCTAATTAGACTAATTATAGCATATAATGTAAGTCACAAAGGAAGCGGAGTACAGAAGAAGTAAGAACAAAACTCCAAATTTAATTCCAAGAATGTGCACTTATAACATACGGATGAGCGCTTTCACCATTACAGCTTCTTCAGATCCTTGTATAAAAGTCACAGTAGAACTCCCCTTATATAAGCAGCTCAATTAATCAATTAAAACAATTTAAACAATTAAAAGCAATGCTGGAGAATTTAAAGAACTCTCCCATATATAAACATGTTAATGTAAAGTAAGACAAAAATATATAAAACTTGCATAGTGACCTAAAAACATGTAAATAAACATTCTGATAAGTTAATATTGATAAAATACATAATCAAGAACATATACAAATAAATGATAGTTCATTTTATGTGCCTGCGTTGTCTCAGCTTAGGTTTTATAGAAGCTCTATCATTCAACCCATGTCCCCTATCAGCTTTCAAACGAATGATCCAGTCAGTCTCCTTAGATTCAGTAAGATTCATAGTATTACCACCCCTCTTATTCACAACAATTATCTCTAGGACCCGGAACAAGAAAGTATGATCATTGTCATTGGTGGTTATATGTTTTGCTAAGGCATTGTGTAAAGTGCCCTTTCTCATGTGGTAAATATGCTCTCTCATTCCATCCCTTAACGGCCGGTTAGTTTTGCCAACATAGAAACTCGGGCATGCCTGACAAGTAGCTAAATACACCACATTAGGTGTCATACAATCTGCATCTGCCTTGATGGAGAAAATGGTGTGTAAATCCGGGTGTATAAACACCTCACTGCTATCAATAAATGAACAGAAGTTGCAGTGACCACAGGGTTTATTTAGTGTGACCAGTGGTCTTCATAATCCTATCATGTCTGGGTTGACAAAGCAATCGCTTTAGGTTGCTCTTATTCCGAAATAGGAAACTTGGTGTCTCCCCCACAATGCGTTTCAAGTCATCATCAACCAGGAGAATATCCCAATGTTTGCTAATAATTTCCTTTAACTGATATTGATCAGAAGTATACAGAGTAGAAAATTTAATAGATCTATTTAACATATGATCTCCAACGGTTTGATCTTGGACCCTGGGTCCAAAGTATGGTGCACCTGAAGTGGTGCGTGACATGTATGCTTCCTCCATGTATGGTATAATCTCATTATCCTTGTATCCCCGGGTCAGTAATCTATTTCTCAGATTGTCTAATTCTGAGATAAATCCCTGTTCAGTGGGGTTCAATCTCGAGGTTCTAATGGCCTGTCCTTTCATTATATTCTTAAAAACAAATTGTGGGTGCATACTAGACCTTAATAACAAGGAATTGCAGTAACATGCCTTGCGATAGACCCCCGTATTTATCATATCATCTGTTAATCTCTCAATATATAGGTCTAAAAAATCAATTCTATGTGTGGAATAGTTCATGGTAAAAGTAAGGAATGTAGTTAAATCATTCATAATGGATAGCACTGATTCCAGCTGTTCTGATGTTCCATTCCAAAGAACAAAAAGGTCATCAACAAACCTTCTGTAGAACACCACTATAACAATTCCTTGTTATTAAGGTCTAGTATGCACCCACAATTTGTTTTTAAGAATATAATGAAAGGACAGGCCATTAGAGCCTCGAGATTGAACTCCACTGAACAGGGATTTATCTCAGAATTAGACAATCTGAGAAATAGATTACTGACCCGGGGATACAAGGATAATGAGATTATACCATACATGGAGGAAGCATACATGTCACGCACCACTTCAGGTGCACCATACTTTGGACCCAGGGTCCAAGATCAAACCGTTGGAGATCATATGTTAAATAGATCTATTAAATTTTCTACTCTGTATACTTCTGATCAATATCAGTTAAAGGAAATTATTAGCAAACATTGGGATATTCTCCTGGTTGATGATGACTTGAAACGCATTGTGGGGAGACACCAAGTTTCCTATTTCGGAATAAGAGCAACCTAAAGCGATTGCTTTGTCACCCCAGACATGATAGGATTATGAAGAACACTGGGCACACTAAACCCTGTGGTCACTGCAACTTCTGTTCATTTATTGATAGCAGTGAGGTGTTTATACACCCGGATTTACACACCATTTTCTCCATCAAGGCAGATGCAGATTGTATGACACCTAATGTGGTGTATTTAGCTACTTGTCAGGCATGCCCGAGTTTCTATGTTGGCAAAACTAACCGGCCATTAAGGGATAGAATGAGAGAGCATATTTACCACATGAGAAAGGGCACTTTACACAATGCCTTAGCAAAACATATAACCACCAATGACAATGATCATACTTTTTGTTCCGGGTCCTAGAGATAATTGTTGTGAATAAGAGGGGTGGTAATACTATGAATCTTACTGAATCTAAGGAGACTGACTGGATCATTCGTTTGAAAGATGATAGGGGGCATGGGTTGAATGATAGAGCTTCTATAAAACCTAAGCTGAGACAACGCAGGCACATAAAATGAACTATCATTTATTTGTATATGTTCTTGATTATGTATTTTATCAATATTAACTTATCAGAATGTTTATTTACATGTTTTAGGTCACTATGCAAGTTTTATATATTTTTGTCTTACTTTACATTAACATGTTTATATATGGGAGAGTTCTTTAAATTCTCCAGCATTGCTTTTAATTGTTTAAATTGTTTTAATTGATTAATTGAGCTGCTTATATAAGGGGAGGTCTACTGTGACTTTTATACAAGGATCTGAAGAAGATGTAATGGTGAAAGCGCTCATCCGTATGTTATAAGTGCACATTCTTGGAATTAAATTTGGAGTTTTGTTCTTACTTCTGCTGTACTCCGCTTCCTTTGTGACTTGCATTATATCTACCTCACGGAACTACAGTGTTTGCTTGCTGAGCAGTGGATTTTACTTTACTTTATTAATTATAGCATATAATGCCCCCTTTGGTATGTACCAATCCAGATGCATCACACAGCTAGAAAGGCCCCAGCAGATCCTAACAAAAAAGATTACTGCTGTAAACACCCTTGGCTACCAAGACAGGTCTGAAGCACCATCTATATAGCCAGTCTGTTACAGACCCTTACATGGAGTATGAAGATTTATGCCTGGGTTTTGTGCATTAAGGTGTCAATACTCTTTGATCTCTCAGATTTCTGTAAAACAAACAGCTCCACAAACACTAAAACTAAGGATTTGGAATCTCTACCAGCATATAAATAAAACAGATGGAAGGACCAACTTATTTTCCAATATTTTCCCCATTTCTGGACTAAATTATCCTTTTTTGTTAAATGGAGTGACACCCTCGCATCTTTCAAGATGAAACTTGATGACTTGATGGGCATCCTCAAATTCGTCTCTGGCCTAACCTGCTTTTGCCCTTCTAAAATCAGGAGGTCCATCATAAGGAAGGGTACTGACAAGGCATATATGGTTTCATGCCATAATTGCCTGCTCCTACTGCATTTATAGTTAGTTCTTCCCCTGGTGGGTGGCATGTGGGGACAAATAATTGCTAGAACCTCCAAACTTTTCACACTAAGTATGCATATATTTGCAGATGTAACCAAGAAGGTTACTGTGAATGGCTTGGAGGAACCAAGCACATATCCCCAATTCATAGTGCTGCATATTGCACACCTACCAACCTCATACATATTGGCATTCTAGAGGACTAGATCACCTTCCTCACTGACTCCCCATCCAGCGCCCAGATTGCTAACTGATTTCAGAGACATCTGGGACAAAGCCAGGGCCTTAGCTCTCTGTACCATGTACACAGCATTTTTTCTGTATTTACTGACTTATATGATCTCGATCTGAACTGCTGTACTAAAATGTGCATGGTGATGTGGCCACATTGAATGAATCACATGTGTATCAGTAATTAAGGATATTCTAAAATGGAACTGGTGTTGGCTATGGTAGAGAACAAAACTGATTATAAACATAAAATAAGTGCAGAATATTGTATTGTAGAAGTAAACGCACTGCGTGCTTCCTTCTTCTCAACACTCAGTTGTGCTAAATTAGAAATAAGATAATGGCAGCAATTTACATTCTTTTGCTTGCCTTGTCTGCTTTAGCTGAAATGGCCGCAGGTGTTGCAGAAGGCATCAATCTCTTCAAGGCTCGATGGGCATGGACATTTTGTTTGGATTCCACACATCGTTTAGGTGGTGCAGGCTGTCTACTGGGGAAGTTATTGAGGATAAGCAAACCATACGGAGAGGCACTCGACTGAAACTTGACTCCAGTCAGCTTCTCTATTGTTCTTCTGTTCATCTGAAAACAATCACAAAGTTTTTGTCATCTCAAGTAGGCCTGGTTGCATATTACAGTAAGCTTACTCCTGTTATAATGTTACCATGGTTTGAAATACCAACCAAATAACAAGGCTATGACACCTACTAAATCTCTGGGATTAACATCTACTAAATCTCTGGGATTTTTTTATATTAAAGACTCCTTGAGAGATATGTTACTTTCACAGTAAGTACATTAGCAAAAAAAAAATCATATATCTATAACGTGCATCAGTCTCCTCTTCAAACACTCTATCAAGTACTGCAACCTTCCTGTTAAGCACTGAACGTGATCTGTTATCTGCAGACCTGGATAAATCTACTTCTTTTTCAATAACCATACCTCTCTTCCTCTTAGCACAAGAAATCTTGACAAAGCCAGTAATAATGGCAGGCAAAGGAAATAAAATCAGGGATAACTTTTAAATATTGCTCTATAAACTTAGACATTTGCTAGAATAACCTAGTTTGCATTAGTATGCATTTTCTGAAGGATATGAAGTCTGAAACTTCAAATGTCTGTCATTGCCTAGTGACTTCAATGATAAATGACTTGCCAGAAAACCACAAATTTTATGAGGAGTAGACAAAAAATATTAGGTAAAAATCTAGGCATTATGCAAAGATCTGGAGAGTTGAGAGGTTTGCAAGTAACTCCAAACAAATCACTTCACAGAATTAAAGAACAAGGCGGTTTATTTCTAGTTGGACTTTCTCACTATATACTGTTTTGAAAAACAGCCCTGAGACAGGGTTCCTTGATTTGCTAAATGGATTATTTTTAATGGTGGCAAACCTCAATTAATGTTGCAAAAAAGACCCATTTGGCTGGCAGTAAAAACCATTTGAACATGCTGTCTACAATAAAACACAGCAGCAAGGTTGTGCATGTAAATTTAAGAAAAAACAAATGCTTTCTAGTTTCAGATGAAAATGCCTTAAATACTAAAATAAAATATCAGTGGCACAAGCAATAAATAGATACAGTCTCTGCTTATGTACAACAATGTGTGACTGCCTACTATACAAAAATGTTTCCATTTCCTGTGTCAGACAAAGCCAGAGCCATAAAAAATACACTTATTTAATAAAAGCAAGAAATCCATTTATATATTCACTCTCTGATTAGTTGCTTAATTTATGTCAGGGTCATGGGAAGCTGAAGGCAGAAAGCTGTTTATTCATTTTCTTCTTTTTGTGGCTGAAAGAAGGAAGAACTGAGGAATCTGTAGGCTGTACCATGGTAAAGCTGAAAAAGATGCCTGATTCCTGGGGAAGCATGGTATCAGTATTCGATAAAAAATAAATAAATAGTAAAAAAAAATAACTTTTCTCATCAAAAACTCATTAAAAAGCACTTTAAGCACTTACTCCAGCCCCAGAAGTAAAACACCACAGCTTTTACCAAGAAAAAGGTATATTTAAATAATTTTATTTAACATTTGCTAAACGGGAAAGTCCAACTTGGAATGAAGTCAGTTTCCAGTGGAGGCCCAGGGGGGAAAGGCCCCAGATGCATGTCTTTGAAACATGGGAGGAAACCCACACAAACACAGGGATGACATGTAGACTCTACACAGAAGACACCCCAGCCAAGAATCAAACTGGAGAACCTCTTGCTGTGAGGTGACAACACTACCACTGCGTTGTCCATAATTAGTTTTAACAACTTTTTTTTCAATAAAAGTAAAAAGTAATGTTACTGTTTAAAAGTTACTAAAAGTCACATGATGGCCAATGAAACACTTTTCCTGGATTAAAATTAATAATTTCACAGAAAAAGACAGCTTTCTGTCATAAAAGTAAAATGTGAATATTTTTTCCCCTAAGGGAACTTAGCTGCCCAGCAATGGAAAGCATCAGCTTACTGTCGGCAGCAGGAAAGCTCTGAAGGGTTTGGCACCCAAACCACTCTTTTTCTTCAGCTCAGCTCAAGCTGAATAATAGTTTGGGTGCATGGATGGTATCTTGGAAGCTGGCTGGCTGCTATATCCATAGCAGAATATAACCCAAATACCTAAGGTTACTGCAGCAGTGCTCAATATGATGAATATCACAGGTTTAAGAGGTACAAAATGTCAGAGCAAGCTGTTCTTGTGAGGAAATAATTTCAGGAGCATTGTGACAGTAACAGAATGATCACCTAAGGAATCTGTCATTATTCTCACTGGCTTGATGTGAGAAGATGCACCAGAAACCACCTAGTCAGCAGAAGTAAATACTATTGTTTTTACTCAAACAAGTGGATGGAAATTTAGCCAGATGTAAGATAAGGAATGCACAACTTCCTTTTGTTCCAACTAGGTGATGTTTATTTCAGTGGCCAGTAGAATCTCAGCCTTTATACAATTGTTTTCCAAACTCACTGTGCCACAGAATAGGATGTCCAAATACCTAGGCTTATGAGACGCATACATAAGTACAAGGGTGTTGTTTGCCACTACCAAGATGTTTAGGGGTAGGAACAGTTGCTGTCACCAAGATGAACACTGGCCTGGACTACTCTTACCAGTCAGGAGGCAGTAGGTTTGGTTCTCCCACAGAACTCAACCATTTAATAATGTATATGTTGTACCACCATCAGTGTCACCCTCTGTTTCATTCAAGTACACATTAAAAGAACAGAGATGAGCTCTAGTTACAGCTTTCAATAAAGCTAAACCAAGTGTCAAAAATAGTCAGCACACCCTCTGCACTGGGAGATTCAGATCTGGGAACTTGAAATCTGGCTGTCTCATGCCAGCATGGTATGATGACATGGATTCATTGAAGGTTTTTGCAGTTCAGGTTTGCAGTCATGGCACAGAGCAATTCATAAATGTTTTAGGCTCCACTGCCAGGATTGTAAGTCAGGTATACTTACATATAATATAAATGACAGGCTGCAGCTCTATGATGTCACTGTGAGGTGGTTTAATACAGTTTGGTTGTCATACTGAGTTGCTTTGACCAATACACAACCCTTGATGGCTGTGACTGATGTTTACTGCTTTAGGCTGCTAGACACACATATTGAAGTTCTTTCTTTGATGCCGTTGTTCAGACACAGCTTGCTGAACACAATACCAATGATAACAAGACATACGATGCAACATTCTTTCTTTCTTTCTTTTTGTGCAGATTGTCAGTTGTGACACCAGCTCCATAGTACACTTCACAGTTCACAGATTTTCTAATTGTTCATCATACAGTGGATCTTCATTTGCTTACTTATTACAGCTGCCATATATGACAACAATTCAAGCAGTTAAGATGCATTTTTGAATTTCACACTGCTGTTGTATACAGTTTTTGTCTGCCAGCCCTATTCAACTGTAAGCTATGTTAATGAATCCTAAATCCTAAAACTAGTGGCCATGGTGAGAGCAATATATATATATATATATATATATATATATATATATATATATATTTATATATATATATGGATCCCATCCTAATCTCCTGGAATTACAGTTCTCTGAAACTCAGCCCGAAATGGCACTTTGCCGATCTTCATGTCCGCTAAACGTCTGCTCTAATGCAAGTAGGTGTACAGCTTGTTGTCACTCAGAGTTGGTATATATAATTTTCAGGGGGTGTGGGGGCACAGCAAAAATAAGAGAAAATAGAGTATTTGGTTTAGGAAAGTGCCGTTTCAGAGTATTGGAGTTTCGGAGAGCTGGTCATAGCTAACTGAGTTTCAAAGAACTGTAATTTCAGTGATTAGGATGGGATTCGTGTATATATATATATATATATATATATATATATATATATATATATATATATATATATATATATATGTGTGTGTGTGTGTACTTACAATGAATATCCATCTTCCTGAAAAACGAAACACAGACAATAAAACACTGAACCTCAACCACAGGGGGAAAAAAACATAAAAACATGTCCCATGCTAATTATATATACCAACTCTGTGACTGCACAACAGCAAGGAAACTGCAAATTCCTGCTCCTCACTGTACTGCAGTCTCACCAAAACAGATACTGGCATTTTCAAATATCAGATGTTAATCTAAAAAGTCAACAACACAAAACATTTTAAATTCTGAACATTTGAGAAAAGTATATATATATATATATATATATATATATATATATATAGGTTTACTATCAGTTGTGTGAACGACAAGCTGTTGGCACATATACTGCCAAAAATCAGATTATCTTAGTAGTCAGTAGTGCATTTGCATAAGTGTGTTCGACAAACTGTATGGAGATCACAGTACAGTGGGGATTGGAAATTCATCCATATCCCCACTGTAGTGCGATCTTAGAGTTGGAATATATCATTAGCAGAGGGTGTGGGGGGCACAGCCCCCCTACGGGGGGGGTGCAGGGGGGCTTAGCCCCCTACAAAAACATGAATTGTCATATAGGAGTTTGATTTACATCAGCTCCTAAACGGATATCACATGATGTTTTTGGTGACAATGTTGACTCAAATGTGTCAATCATTTGGGTCGACATTGTGTAGGAGTCGAGATTCCGAGTTCGGTGGTTTATTTCAGTATTGCAAATGGGAAATGTTTTGCCTTTTGCAGTATTGGTTCATAGATTACTAGCTAACGGATTAAGAACCCTTGCAAGCTTAGCCTATATGCCCCTAGGGACAAGAGGATGGCATGGATTTGAGCCGATGCCTTGATTATCTTACAGATTGCCCTTGTCCATAAGGGACATAGGCACTACCCCAGTTGTGAATTTGCAATTCACCATCCATTAATTGAAAATGCATTTGAAGAAGGCCAGGGAAGGGCTTTGTTTAATGTGAATAGGAAGCCTGCTGCAAAGAAGGGGCAATCTCTGAGACACATATTTGTCTCTCCAACATGTTTTGTTTGAGTTGCTAGCTAAGTTTATACCCCTAGACTGGGTGACCCTTGTGCTGTTTGACTTGCGGATGTGTAGCAGTTCCATTAGGGCTGGATTTGTGAGTGCTTTGTAGGAGAGGAATTGGTCACCCCTTAATAGTTGGTAGGAGAAAGAGTAAAGGGATATGGCTATTAGTCTTACCTGCTTAAGGACATGTTGCTTCCACCCTGTATTTTCTTTTTTAGAAACCCCTGAGGTCACTCCAGTCGCTGTAAGTGCCTAGTCAAGTACATGCAAAATGACACATTGTACTGGATTATCGGTCTAATGAGGGCCGAGTACAGCAGGACTATAATTTCCTTGGATCGAGATGCCATACCTTCACTTATAAGTTGTGTCACATAGAAGGACTTCTTCACCACTGTGGACACATAGTGGTCAAAGTTCAGGCTAATATCTATCTGTGTACCTAGATCTCTCACCTCTAAGTCCACTGTTAGGGGGGTGCTATTGATGTTGTAATTTGCAGAGGTATTTGACTTCCCAAAGAGTATAATGCATTTTTTTTCACATTTAGTTTTAGTCCATGGTTCTGGCACCAATCATCCTGAAGGATATCTACATCACTGGGGAATTCAGTGATTGCCCCCAACTTGCAGTCCTTGGCAAACTTTGTCATCTAGAGGCCTTCCACATTAGCCTTGACTTCGGGGTAGTATATTCCAAACAGGAGTCATTACAACACTGAGCCATGTGGCACACCACTAGTTACTGGCTTCTCGATGGATCTAGATTCACCCACATTAACCACATGTCCTGTCTCTGAGCTAACTGGCTATCCATTTGGTGATGTAGGGACTGATACCCAGTGTACTGAGTTTGTTTATAATACCTGAGTGGGGAATTGTCAAAGCATAAAAACAAACACAAACTGAACTGCAAATCCCAAAATGAAGAAAACAAATGACTCCAAGCCACAAGTGAAGTAAAGTTAGCACTTTTGTTTACTTAATTTCGCAAACTTCTTCAGACAAACAAGTTAAAGCAACAAATCACTTAAATAGGCAACCATCAATAACATAATCAAATATGAGTCTACAATCCACCCACATTTAAAGCTAAATACCCAAATTTGTATAAAAAGTTAAATACATTTATATATAAAACATAACATGCACAAAACACAAAATTCATTGCCAAAGCACCATCAGATATGAAAACTTTGTCAAAAAAACCAACATAGGCAAAAATGTATATATATGTATGTTAAATAATGTAAATGTGTATACACATATATATATATATATATATATATATATATATATATATATATATATATATATGGTTCCCTATCAGAAGCCTGAAACACTATAAGCCTGAAAATCAAAATCCTGAAAACTAAAGCCTGAAAATTCAAAATCCCGAAAACCCAAAATCCTGAAAACACAAATAATGCTAATATTTCACTATAAAGACACTAATATCTACCAACTGACCCTGACCCTAACCCTAACCCTAAGGTCCGTCACTATCGCACACTCACCTGACCCCCGCCCTAACCCTAACTCACTTAAACCGCCCATAACCCCAATATTTGTCACTATTGCATACATGCCTAACCTGCGCCCTAACCCTAACTCACTTAAACCGCCCCTAACCCTAACATAAAACCAACTGCACACTTACCTGAACCCAACGCATGACCTAACACCACAGGGCTAACAATAGCAAAGCCACAATGACGTCAGTATTTCCATTTTGTGTTTTCAGGATTTTGAGTTTCAGGATTTTGGGTTTTCGGGATTTTGAATTTTCAGGCTTTAGTTTTCAGGATTTTGATTTTCAGGCTTATAGTGTTTCAGGCTTCTGATAGGGAACCGTATATATATAATCACACATTATGAAACCTTTGGCTAGGTAATATGGAGCCCCCGTTTAATTGTGTATATTGTTCATTATATTGTATTGTACTGTGTGAATGTATGAATGTATGGATGGAGTGTGATACACACATATATATAATTTTGTGCACATATGTATAAATGTGTGATTATATATTTATTTTTATATATATATATATATATATATATATATATATATATATATATATATATATATATATATACACACTACGTTTACATTATTTAATATACATATATATATATATATATATATATATATATATATACATTTTTTCCTATGTTGGTTTTTTACGTTTTCATATCCGATGGTGCTTTGGCAATGAATTTTGTGTTTTGTGCATATTATGTTTTTATATATAAATGTATTTAACTTTTTATAAAAATTTGGGTATTTAGCTTTAAATGTGGATGGATTGTAGACTTATATTTGATGATGTCATTGATGGTTGCCTATTTAAGAGATTTGCTGTTTTAACTTGTTTGTCTGAAGAAGTTTGCTAAATTAAGTAAACGAAAGTGCTAACTTTACTTCACTTGTGGCTTGGAGTCGTTTGTTTTCTTCATTTGGGGATTTGCAGTTCAGTGAGTGGGGAATTGTGTCAAATGCCTCGGCCTGGTAGTTTATCCCCATCCATGACCTTAATGACTTTCTCAAAGAAATTCACCAGCTTCAGTAGGCATGACCTGCCCTTGACAAAGCTGAACTGGGTCGGGTCCAGTATTTGGAGGTTTCCTATGTTATTATTTATCAGGTCCATGATTATTCTTTCCATGGCCTTACATATAAGACTAGTCAAACCTATGGGTCTGTAATTTCCTGGGTCAGTTGATGGTCCCCCTTTATGCAGAGGGATGATTGTTGCTGTTGTACTGGGACAAAGCCAATCCTGAGGCCGTGGTTAAATAGAGATCCTAATGGTCCTGATCATTTCTGATTTAAGCTGTTTAAGAGGTAACCTGGTATATCATCAGGCCCAATTGAAGCCATGTTTTTAGTTTTAGAGATAACAGTGACAACCTGTTCTTTGATGATAATTGGTGGTGGAGTGCTGGAGGGAATTTCTTGGGGGAGAACTGAGGGAGATGGGGGGGGGTGGTAAAATTTGAACTGAATTTGTCAGCCAGCAGATTTGCTATGCCTTTTGCATGAGTATAGGTGATTCCATCTACAACTAATTCTACACATTCCTGGGTGTTGCCCTTAAGACTGTGGATAGAACTGAAAAAATGCCTTATGATTATCCTTAGCTTTGGATGCTATTTTTATCTCAAAGTACACGTGTTTCCATACTTCTTCCCAAGATGCTAGCTAAGTATAAAAATGACCTGAGTTTCATTTTTTAAGGCGGAAAGCATTGACCAATCTCCCCTGCAGTTGTAGTGTTATATAAAATAAGGAGCTTTTGTACTACTTGACTCACTTTATTTCAGATTTCTATAACTTCAAGAAGAAATGCTTTAATTTAATGATTATTTTCCAGTTCAGATGGTATAATGTTGTAGATGAACAGAGTAATAGTCTGCTATTTCTCTGTGCAAAGAATTTCTGACAATGAGGTCCCGACTAAGGTACGCTTTTTACTTGTATCTTAGAATTTTTCTGTACTGAGGCTACCACTTTGTCAATCTGAGCAAACCTGAAGAAAGAGCAGTTAAGGAAGGACAGGTTTTTTTACAAGGTTAAATGAAATCTGCAGATATTGGCATACTTACTCTATGGTACAACAAAAAGAGGAAGTAAGAATTAAGTAGGGTGGTTCTCAGCTAACTTAAGTGAGGATATCCTCATTTTTTTCTCTGTGTGCAGGGAGGTTAAAATGGCAGGAGCTGGAAGTGAGAACATTTTTGTTGCTGCTAAGAGTACTCCAACATACTTCATGTATACACATTACGGACAATATGGCTGTAAGGATTTAGAAAAAAATGAAGGAAATTGGACTGTGAGGAATGATCCAGATCAGACGTTTCTGCAAGATGCTACCATTGGTTGCAATAAAATAATTCCTCTGAAGTAGCTCTAGAAAGTAGGGGAGCTAAGACAGACACTGATCACTAGGATGCATTTTATAAAGGTATAGTGAAGCTTTTAAAATGAACAAAAAATCCAACGTGAGAAGGTTTAAAGACACCATTAAAAAGCTGCTGCAGCAGACTAAAGACCTTAAAAAAATGGTACAAGGACTTAAAATGGGATAACTTTAACCAGGTTTGACTGGGGAAAAAAGGAAATAATATTGAAGGCAGGAAGTTCAGATGAAGGCGTCAGGCTTCCTGCAATCAGACGTCCTCCTCCATAAAATTAGGCAAGAACTATGGAATCTGTGGACTCCACCTCAGGTTCAACACCAACCCACTAGGGTACTCATAGTGTAGTCCCCAGTCCCTCATAAACAATTCAAGTATCTGTATTGAAACACAACTTCCTCAAACACCTCATACTGTAGAAAGTCCACAAATGATTACCACATTATATTCTAAAAGAAACACTGGAAATTTAAGTTGTGCAATCTTCTATTCAGGAAATCTCTACATCCAAGGGAACTATGTTAATTTATCATCCCTGGACTCCTACAGAGGTACATAATATGTCTAAGGATTTTCTTAATTTTTATGAAGACTCCCTAAAGTTGAAAGACTAATCAACAAGTGCTACATGCTGTTAAACCCTAACATATCAAATCTAAGGTAGCTGTTGTTATAACGCCCCCAGAACTGATGCCAGACATTACTTACTGAAACTAATATAGAAGATGTAGAATACCACATAATGACCTAGTAGAGAAAATAATAGAATCAGTAGTTGCAGTATTAATGGTCTGCCCTCCTATGACTGATTCATCTAAAATGCATACCTGCAAACAAAAAAGGGTGAATTTAGAAAGGTAAGGTAACTTTTTTCATAATAATATTCAGCATTTACCGAACAAAGATTATTCAGCCCAACAGGTAAGTTTAAAACAACTGTACAGCATAACTATAAAACTGACTTAAAATAAGAGACAGAAACATCTTCTATAATTTTAAGCACCATTCAGGTGCTGCTAATCCCTCTGTGTCTACTTACCATGATGTTGCAGTCACCATTGTTTTACAATTATAGCAGCCCATTCTAGCTTAATTAATGCAGATGTGCTTTGGTTGGCAGTCAACATTAAAAGAACTGCTTGATGATGCTAACAGTTTAGCTTATTGTCATCAGGAAAAGGAAAATAAGAAGTTAAACATAGAAATTAAAAATCTGGAGGCACCAAAAAGGGGAAGGGATGAGATTGAGGTATGGAGAGAGGTGTGGGGAGAAGAATGGAAGGAAAACTACTAACTCATGTTTAAATAGTCAAAGGTAGATTTAGCCTGCTGAACCACTCCATATTCTCCAGGATAATCTTATTTCTGCTGTGGTAGAACAGAACACTGGAGAGGGGAATATCAACAGCAGAGGCAGGGCAGTTAGACCTCATGGAATCCTGATTACAATAATCTCCCTTTACCCTCACCAACTCTCCAAACTAGACATAGTCATGAATCCCCCTACTGAGGGTGCTCGGGTATTGAATCAGAAGTAAATATAAATCTCCTTGTACCAACAGATAAAAAAAAAACATCTAAACTTGAGTTAAAGAAAAAAAGAAAAAACAAAGCAACTGCCTTTTGTTGTGAAGCATGTGTAACTGCACTTGAGCTCAAAATTCAGTTAATTTTACATTAATAGTATTTTATTCTGGACTATGGTAGGAGCAGAGGGCTGATTCAACCCATCCAAGTTGGGAACTGCTGGTGGAAGGCTTATTGTGTGATCATCTGATTGGCCTGAGGGCTGTGTAAAAGTCTTTCATCCTGCTGGTATCAAAGACTTACATTTGTATGAGATTGTACTCATTGACTACAAGATCCTTGGATTGCATCTAAGCCATCTGTGGACCTACAAAGCTGACATAAGTATTTTGTTGTGCATGTGCTCTAACTATCTCAGTCCCATTTAAAAGCCCTGTGGTGCATTTATTGATTTGTTTGAATTTATCACTGTTTTCAGCCTACACTTATTAATGAAATGCCATCTGTTTGTAACTATACTGCACTTAGGCTGTTTTAACATTACTCTGATATATCATAGCCTCCTCTGATATTGTAGAAGTTGTTCTGAGTTTATCAAAGTTCTCCTGAGTTTGCCAAAATATTTCTAAGTTTTGTAAAGGTTTTCTGTGTCTGTAGAAGTTTTACTACATTTTTCCTGTGTTTGGGGACAGTTCTCAGCATTCATGAACTTATTTCCAGGGATTCCTGATACTGTAGGAGTTCCTTCTTTTGTTATAAAGTATTTGTTACTGCACTTGAGCTTAAAACCTGTTTGTTTTATATTAAGAGGGTTTTATTCTGCACTCTGGTGTGAGCAGAGATCTGATTCAACCCATATGTGCTGGAAACTGCTGGTGGAAGGCTTATTGTGTGCTTATGTTTATCTGATAGGCCTAAGGGCTTAATATGCAAACCTCTCCAGTTTAAAATCCTCTATAGGAAACTCTCTCCATAATTGCCACTGTTAACAGCTCCTTGAAGAGCTACTGGTTTACACAGAGGGCAGCATGCAGATCATCCTGCAGTATACTACTAAAGACTGTCACTTAGACCTTTCAGTGAGGGTGCTTCCCTGTCATCTCTGTTTCTGGCCTGGTGGATATGGGCATCCTGAGGCAGTGTAGTAACTGCCTCATGTTTACTGTCAACCACTTAATTTTAAAACAAACACAGTATGTGAGAGATATAGAAACACGTCATTGGAAGCAAAGCTCTCACATCCACAAGAAAAATTCAAACCAGGTTGTTAGCACTGCACCCAAAAACTCACTATCAACACTAAGGAAAAAACACATAGGCCCACATATGTGGAGGTACTCACATGTAATTTAGCCAAACCTCCAAGACCCCCTAAATGCATGTCTCAATGGCCCCATGCACACTCAAAAAAGACAATGCCTCACTCAACACATAGCTCTGAAAAATCATACTAATGAGAACCATGAAAACATAAACAAAAAAAAAATCAAACCAATGATAAAATAACCACAAAAAAAACCCACAAGTGGTCCTCAGCTGTACTCTCGCACTCCTAATAGGTTAAAGCTATCATTTTCAAAACACTTACTATAGAAACAACATCATTCAGCCCAGATTTCTTACTGGCAGTCTTGGCTGCCAAACCACACTCTTCATTGTTTTTACCCTACAGTAGAGCTATTTTTAAATATGTGAATGTTGTTCATGACAATTGGAACTTGGTATTCCCTGATGGTTTAAAAAAACACTTGGGAGAGGTCCGCACATAGTATTTAATAGGGGCAAAAATTTGAAAAATCTGTTTGAAAATGCCCCTACTGTGTCTAATAGAATTTTTAAACACAGTGATATGAGAAAGTGCGGCCATTGTAAATAATGTTGTTTTATCAGTGAAGGACCATGTGTTACTTCTGAAGGAGTTGACATAACATTTTCTTGTCCCTGCAGAGGGAATTGTGAATCACAAATGCTCATATACCTTGCAATATGTATTTCCTGTCCAGATATCTATGTAGGAAATAGAAAGCCTATGAACATGATTTGTGAACACATTTACGATATAAAAAAGAGTAAAAAGCACCAGTGCCTATAAAGACATTCTAAGGTGTGTACTAACTTTAAGAGGTTTGTGTTTTTTTCATAATAGATCATGCTGGTGATGACATTAATAATATTTTAGAATATTATTGTCGTTCGCCTGGTCAGGATGTGGGTTCTGTTCAAGCAGCTTTATTATGTACAAATACATCAGGAATGAGGCAACAACTTTAACTTAGATAAACTTATAAACAAGCTGACTCTCTCTTATACATGCTCATTCTCTGGCTGCACTTTCAAAATGGCACTGAAGCTAGCATGTGCTTACTATTTATATGCACATGCTGACCTTGGAAATGCTTCTTAAAGGTACAACACACATACATATTCTACATCCTCCCTCTTTAAGAAATGAACCATACTTCATTGACAACACTGACTGTCATGCAATAAATACAAGATAATTCTTAGACGTGCAATTACACATAACTAAATACATATATCTAGGTTGCTGTGTATTTCACACTAAGTCTGGAGATACGACATAAATTTGGAGTTAGGTCTAGCAACTGAGACTGTCTCTACTGAATGTTCAACCTTGGGGACATCAGGAACATCATCACAAGTAGTAATGGAAGTTAAGACACGTTCTGGAACAGGAACATTGTCTGGATTACTCTGAGATATAGAGTGTGTATCACAGGAACAATGCTTCAATATCAGTTCTGATATAGGAAGACAATGTCTGTGATTTCTTCTGTAGTCCACACCTTCAGATTCCACAAAATAGGATTTTGGCTTGGTGCATAAAACTGTTACTTGACAATCCGGTCGAAAACTTTTGCTGTTTGTATCCTCACTGTCTCTCCTTTTTTCAAAGGACGAAGAAATCTGCTCATTTTATCATAACTGGACTTCTGAAAAGAATGTCTTCTGAGTAGTTGGGCTTTGATTGCTCTTTTTTTTTAGCTTAAGGCCTCAACAAATGAACTGATAGGCAAGGTTATAGACAAACAGCTGGAGGGAGACCACAGAAGGCACACGTAGATCAAGTGTAAACACAGAATTTATTGTTAAGCGCTTTTCGTTTGTACTCAAAACAAACTTCATCAGACAAGTTAAAACACAAAATCATGACCTTATATAAAGACAAAGTAATTAAATAATTACCTCCTCATTTAAACACAATGAATTGAATGCAATCAATAAAGCAATCAAAAGTACATCTTTTTATATAAACTTTTAAGGAAACCTTTTAAAAAGCCTTATCAAAGAGCTTGTTATATAATTAAAGAATGGATAGACACCTAAACAATAACACTCATACACAATATTCAAAACTTGTAAGATTGTGTGAAATAAAAGAGTATATGACCCAACAATGTACTAAGTAACCAATGTACTGCCAAAACATATAACACATGTACTCATTAGTAATTTATAATACTAAATAGAAAATATTATATAAAAACTACTACAAAAATATAACAAATATTAATAAAAATATATATACTATATCTATATAATATGTATATATAAGAGCAACCTAGTAGAATATATAAAAAGTAAAAATAAGAATAATAATAACATACCCTAATCATCTTAATAAACTTTTTATTTACAACTAATAGAACAACTTTCATTCAAACCTGGGAAATTATAAGCATTTAACCTTATCTGCCATAAAAGCTCTAGTTCATCAAGTCTAAGTGAATCACAACCTCCCCGAAAGTTGTGATGAACTTGATCTATTATAATAAATTTAAAACTATGGTTAGGAAACTGAACTATGTGTTTTGCCAACACATTTTCAACTTTCTGTTTTTTAATAGCATACAAGTGCTCGTACATACGGTCACAAAGTCTTCTTTCAGTTTTCCCTACATAATGAGCCGAACAGGACTGGCATTGAGCTAGATAAACAACCATTTTAGAATTGCAATTAACTCTCAACCTCAAGTAATATTGAAAGTTATTAATACAGAATCTATTAGATTCAGTAACATACAAACAATACTTACAAGCCTGACATTTGAACATGCCAGCTATTCTAACTGGAGGTTTTACTTGTTGTTCAAAAAAGGCTTTTAGATTTTTACCTCTTTTATAAGTCACAGAGGGGCGTTCACCAACACAAGCAAAGACGCTTTTATCATTCTTAAAGATTTCCCAATTTTTAAGTAAACTCTGGAAGCAATCTCTGCTAATAAGGTTATAAGTTGTAATAAAAGAAACCACAGTATTTCTTTTTAAGGAATCAGTTGGTAAATCAGAAAATATAACTGGGCTATTAACTAAACTGTTAGTCATAACAAAAGGGTTATTCAAAATGGGTACAAAAAGCTGATTCTGGCGTTTAGTTAATACTTCATCAATTCTAAAATGGTTGTTTATCTAGCTTTACATTCTGGTTACTTAGTACATTGTTGGGTCATATACTCTTTTATTTCACACAATCTTACAAGTTTTGAATATTGTGTATGAGTGTTATTGTTTAGGTGTCTATCCATTCTTTAATTATATTTTTTAGAATAAGCTCTTTGATAAGGCTTTTTAAAAGGTTTCCTTAAAAGTTTATATAAAAAGATGTACTTTTGATTGCTTTATTGATTGCATTTAATTCATTATGTTTAAATGAGGAGGTAATTATTTAATTACTTTGTCTTTATATAAGGTCATGATTTTGTGTTTTAACTTGTCTGATGAAGTTTGTTTTGAGTACAAACGAAAAGCGCTTAACAATAAATTCTGTGTTTACACTTGATCTACGTGTGCCTTCTGTGGTCGCCCTCCAGCTGTTTGTCTTTATCTCCAGTTTGTGGTTTTGCCGTTTTGAGTTGATAGGCAAGGTTGTTCTGGTTTGCCTAGATAAAAGTCTTTGAGCAGGTCAGCCAAGTATATCGTTATGGGGTACATTTCTGAGATTGAGTAAATTCAAAAAGATGTTGGTACTGTCATACTTTGACTTCTCAAGTAATTACTGTACTGCACGTTCAGCTAGACCATTTCAGTGTGAGTATTCAGGACTACTAGTAACATGTATAAAGTCCAATTTTCTTGCAAATTTCTGAAACAATTGATTACCATGGACTGAGAAATGATGTTTCAGCTTGGTAATAACAGTAGTGGATGTTAGGTTAGGAACAAATCTGTCTCAAACCAGTTTGAATAAGAGTTGATCAACACTAAGTAATGCTGATTGTTCCACTCAAATATGTCAGTGCCTACTGTTGACCAAGGTAGTTCAAGAACTTGGCTTAGCTGAAGTGGCTCTTTTTGCAGATGTGATTTAATACTACTACATACTGAACAAGATGAAAGTACTTTGTCAATGTCTTTCACTAGAGAAGGCCAAAATACTAGTCCTCTCACCTTTCTTTTGGTAGATTCAGAACATGGGTGGTCACAATGCAAAATCTGAATATATTCACGTTGAAAGGAAGAACCAAGAACAACAACTTTAGGACCTTTGAAAATAATGTCATCTTCCATCAGTATCTCATCTCTGTAAGGAAGGTAAGGTTGTACTTCAGGCAGTACACTGGATTGCTTTGAAGGCCATCCTACCTGGATGTAATAGTTGAGCTTTTGCAAAACAGGATCAGTCTTTGTATGATTTACAGAGTCTATATCAGAAGACTGAAAGATCTGAATAGCGAACGCTGACAATGTCGAAAAGACCGGACCTCGAAGTGCTTTTTGTCAGATTGCGGTAAAGTGAAGATTGGAATATTTGCCCTTTCCTCATTGTAGTGCGATCTCAGAGTTGGAAGATATATTTAGCGGGGGGGGGGGTTGGGGGGGTGCAACCCCCCACAATAGCAAGTTTTAGGTTCCTTTTTTTCAATGTTTAAGCATTCACAGTTCTGATTTTTCGGACTTGTAATATAGACCCAATCTACCAGCTCATTAAATCTCTTGGTTGAAAAATTACACACTTCAATGACATCAATGTCAAAATTCTCTGCATCAAATTGTTCCATTGTATTTCTGGGTGATCTGGATAAAGTATCAGCCAGATAAAGAAATTTGCCTTTCATACAGACCATTTTGAAGTTATACTTTTGTGATCTGAGCATCATTCTTTGCAATCTTGCTGGAGCGGAATGCATAGGCTTCTTTAAGATAGTAACTAGAGGTTGATGATCAGTTTCAATCTGGATATCTTGACCATAAATATAATCATGAAATTTTGAACATGCAAGCACAATTGCCAAAAGTTCTTTCTCAATCTGAGCATATTGCATTTCAGTTTGGGTAAGAGTTCTAGATGCATAGGCTACTGGTCTGCCCTCTTGTAGAATAACTGCACCAAGACCAAACTTTGAAGTGTCACAGGAAAGCGTAACTGGTCTACTGACATCATAGTATTCTGCTTGAGATCATCAAAAGCTGACTGGTGCCATTCTAGAAAAGACCGTACAACATTTTTGCACATTAGTTCTCTTAAAGGCGCTGTCAATTCACTGAAATCTGGTATGAACGTGCCCAAATAGTTAACCATACCAAGAAAACACAGTAGGGCTTTAACATTATCTGGTGCTGGCATCTCAAGAATAGCTGTTTGCTTAGATGGGTCTGGTCATAAAACTGTACTGGTAAATAAATGACCCACATATGTGACTTCTGGTAGTCTGAATTTGCACTTTAGAGAATTGAGCTTTAACTTCACTTCACATGCTCTGTCTAAAACTTTCTTGAGGTTTCTGTCATGCTCTATGTCACCATTGCCTCCGACCAACAAATTATCTACTATTATGGCACAGGGATAACCTGAAGAGATCTGTTCCACTGCATGCTGGAAGACTTCACTTGCAGAATTTATTCCAAATGGCATCCTGAGAAATCTATATCTTCCAAATGGGGTACTGAATGTAGTCATTAATGAAGATTTGCAATCAAGCATTACTTGCCAAAATGAACTCTTTACATCCAAGACAGAAAATACAGTGGCATTCGGTATTAGGGCTGTGACTTCTTCAACTGTTCGCATAGGATGATGAGGTCTCTTTAATGCCTTTTTCAAGTCTCTTGGGTCAAGGCATATTCAAATTTTATCTGAGCCTTTTTTTATGAGTTGCTGTCATAGACTACACCCATTCAGCTGATTCTGTAACTGGACAAATTACACCTTGTTGCACCATTTTATCCAACTGAGCTTTAATTCTGCTCTGCATGGCTATTGGAATTTTTCTTGCCAGCCTGATCACTGGACTAACTTCATAGAATACACAGCTGGAAGCTTGCCTAGGCTTTCATCAAGAACATCAGCATATTCTGAGAAAATAGCATCACTGAAACTGGAACTGGGACATGTGCTTATATGATGAACTTCTTTAATAAAGGAAAGTAAGTTCATTCTCAAACTGTCTCTGAGACCTAGGTCTTCAAACTATGTAAAACAACAACTTGTAACTGTTCCCAGCCAAACAACATGAAAGCACTACTGAGCCTTCAGTTTGAATTTCTTCACCTCCATAGGCAGCAAGTTTCGTACAACTAGCCACATTAAGTTGTTCACCAGCCCTTACTTTGACAAATGCTTCTGCTGACATAACATTACACTTTGAACAAGTGTCTACCTTGAGCTCGATGGGTGCACCATGGATCAGGACAGTACAAAACACTTTGCCCTTTGCTAATAAATCTACAGCATTAACCTTTTCACCACGTTACTGATACACCATCTACGTAGAAAGTAGACTGCAGGCCTACATGATCAACTTGTTTTTTAAGTGACCTTTCTTTGCAACTGCGTGAGGTTTACTTGACTTGCAAAACTTTTGAAAATGATTCCCTAATCATCCGCGGTGGTGCAGCAGTAGTGTTGTTGCCTCACAGCAAGAGGTTCTCCCATTCGATTCTCGGCTGGAGTGCAGGGAGTGCCTTTTGTGTGGAGTCTGCATGTCATTCCCGCGGTTGGGTGGGCCTTAGAAAGACATGCATAAATGGGCGTGCCTTCGTTGAAGGTTGAACATCGAGCTGGCACTTCGGCGTTCGTGAAAATCTACTGCCAATCATTAGCGGATCGGAGTTCTGCTGTGGCGATCCCTAACTGGGAAAAGCCGAAAGACAAACAACAACAACACTTGTGACATTGGTGAGTAAATGTTAAACACTTTTCTCTTTTGGACTCATGGTTGGCACAATTAAGACAGTTAACAATGAAGCTTGATTTGGGTTTTGCTGATTCACCCTTGTGCTGTACTGAGTAACCCTTGTGCTACACTGACCATGCTCTTTTAAATGAACTAGTCCTAGAACTTCTTGGAAGACTATGGGACTTCCCTGCCACACCCACAGGGGCTGCAGCTGTCATGTGCTTAGGCCTGCTTCTGCTTGCCACATGTAGCATAGTGTCTACATTTGCTCTAGAGCCTGCTGAAACTATGGTCTTGTCACTAGCCAGCATACTTGTGTGCCATTCTGTAACTTTATGGATTTGACAAACCTCAATGGCTTTGCTCAACGTTAAATCTGTGTCACAAAGCAAAATCCTTCTCATAGTAGCACTACTGATACCACACACAAGCCTGTCTTTTATTAGCTCATCTTTTAAATCACCAAACATGCAAGTTTTAACTTTGTTTCTAAGTCAGTAATGTAAGCTGCAAATGTTTCTCCTGGCCTTTGGTCTCTTGTGTAAAACAAATGCCTCTCTAATGTAATATTGGTCTGGAGGTTGCACATTTCTCTGAATTTACGCTTCAAACACTCGGGGTCTTCTCTTGATTCAGCCTGAACAACAATATGATGGTTTTCTCCTTCTCCTTCATACACTGCTGGTGCATACACAAATGAATGCTCTCTGTCAATGGCCTCTGACCAAGCTAGGTTTAGCAAAATGAATGCCCTGTTGTGTGCATCTTTATCTGAGTAAGCTGCTTGTATGAAAATATTGTACTCTTGCTCAAATATTCTCCAATTCTCTGCAATATTCTGATCAAATAAGTTAACCTGGTCTGCAAAATGCCTCTTCCATATTAATTAGGGAAGGCTTTTGCATGCATGCACGAACACACACACACATACATATACAGTGGATATAAAAAGTGTACACACCCCTATTAAAATGCCAGGTCTTTGTGATATAAAAAATGCGACCACAATAAATAATTTCAAACCTTTTCCCACCTTTAATATGATCTATAACCTATACAATTCAATTGAAAAAAACAAACAAATCTGTTAGGGGAAAAAATATAAAAAATAAAAAACGTACAATAAGCTGGTTGCATAAGTGTGCACACCCTTAAACTAATATTTTGTTGAAGCACCTTTTGATTTAATTACAGCATTCAATCTTCTTTGGTAGGAGTCTATCAGCATGGCAGATCTTGACTTGGCAATATTTGCCCACTCCTCCTTGGAAAAGCACTCCAAATCTGTCAGATTGTGAGGGCATCTCTTGTGCACAGCCCTCTTCAAGTCACCCCACAGATTTTCTATTGGATTTAAGTCTGGGCTCTGGCTGGGCCATTCTAAAACTTTAATTTTCTTCTGGTGAAGCCATTCTTTTGTTGATTTGGATGTATGCTTGGGGTCATTGTCGTGTTGAAAGGTGAAATTCGTCTTCATTTTCAGCTTTCTAGCAGACACCTGAAAGTTTTGGGCTAAAAGTGACTGGTATTTGGAACTGTTCATAATTTCCTCCACCTTGACTAAAGCCCCAGTTCCAGCTAAAGAAAAGCAACCCCAAAGCATGATACTGCCACCATCATGGGGGTGGTGCTCTTTTGGTGATGCAAAGTGTTGATTTTGTGCCAAACATACCTTCTGGAAGTGTGGCCACAAAGTTCAACCTTGGTCTCATCAGACTATAACACATTTTCCCACATGCTTTTGGGAGACTTGATGCATTGTTTTGCAAATTTTAACCAGGCCTGGATGTTTTTCTGTGTAAGACAAGGCTTCCATCTTGCAACCCTAGCCCATAGTCCAGACATATGGAGAATACAAGAGATTGTTGTCAAATATAGTACACAACCAGTACTTGCCTGAAATTCCTGCAGCTCCTTCAGTGTTGCTGTAGGTCTCTTGGCAGCCTCCCTGACCAGTTTTTGTCTTGTCTTGTCTTTTCATCAGTTTTGGAGGGACATCCAGTTCTTTGCAGCATCACTATTGTCCCATATTTTCTCCACTTTTTGATGACTGTCTTCACTGCATTTCATGGTATATCCATTGCTGTGGAAATTTTTTTGTACCCTTCTCCTGACTGATACCTTTCAACAATGAGATCCCTTTGATGCTTTGCAAACTCTCTGCGAACCATGGCTTTTGCTGTAGTAAGCAACTGAGTAAATGTTAGGAAAATCTTACTAGGACAGCTGAACTTTATTTGGGGTTAATCAGTCTCTTTAATTGATGGCAGGTGTGTGCCGAAGAATACTGAATGCTGTAATTAAATTAACAGGTGCTTCAGCAAAGTATTAGTTTAAGGGTGTGTACACTTATGCAACCATCTTATTATACTTTTTTATTTTTTATATTTTTCCCCTAACAGATTTGTTTTTAATTGAATTGTACAGGTTATAGGTCACATTAAAGGTGGGAAACGTTTTGAAATGATTTACTGTGGTCTCATTTTTTTATATTACAAAAACCTGGCATTTTAACAGGGGTGTGTACACTTTTTATATCCACTGTACATGCCAGAAATTATGCCAATACTTGTAACTATACCCCATAGCACAATAAGCCTCCGAGTAACTGAACTCTGCAAAATACTTGGCGAAATAAGTCTCCGTGGCACAACACCACTCTTGAAATTATTGTACTTCGAGAAATCACTTCTTATCAGTATAAGAAACATTTCCAATAACTGCACTGTGCAAATAAACTGGGCAATAGAATAAGCTCAAAGTAAGAAATGTTTTGAAGTAACAGCACATTGTGAATAAACAGTACACAGCACACTGAAACACTTCCAAAATGGCTGTACTTTGCTAAATAACTCTTTACAGTGCAAGAAACAATCTGTAATGGTGGCCCTCCATGAGTAAACACACCTAGCACAAGAAACTTTTTGAAATGGCTGTATTTTGACTGCACTTCATGTAATAGTTGCACTTTGCACAAATAAACTCTTTGGAAAAAAATGCACAGTAATAAACATACACTGTAAGCACTTTTACCCATCCTGCGATGCTTGGAATAACTCTAGTTATGCTATTCAGAGCTTTAGTTAATGTGAAGTAGTAGTTTATGCCAAAACACTGTAATGTGCCAAAAACATGCAGTTGCCTTGCTTTATTTATGCATAATATACCCTTTCTGCCCTTTATTACAATCGTTTTGCCCATTTGATCTCTTTTCTTGTGCTTGTTTTACTCTAAACATGCTCGTTTTGCAATTCCTTTTTTTAATGAATACATTTTTATTGATTTTTCACAAACACAAACATATATACAGTACGTATATCAAAGAAATACAGTCAAAGCTTAAAGTGAAGAAACAATTCCAAAAACAAACACTACAAAACCAACTATTTACATAGGATGTCTATACTTGAAAAAACTTTGCTTTCTTGAATGTGTCTTTGAATTAGATTATAATTTACTACAGTCTTCTGTTTCCAGCACTTGGTTTACATTCTACCATGCAATGCTTAAGGAAGTAGGTTGTTCTGTTCTGCCCTTGATTGTTTTCAGTTTCAACTGCGAGACCTGATAAAACCATGTTCTTGAAATATTTAAAATTGGGAGAAGTTACAGCTTTTCCGTTCTGTATAATATTTTTCCTTGCAATAGCAAGGAGAGTCCACAAACTTACATAGTTTTGCCTTGGAACACAAGAAGGCACAGGGGTATTCAACAAAAGTAGAGATTTTGTAAGTGAAAATTATCAGGGAAAAGTGCCTGTAACAAACAGTTAATACTTTACTAATATTGTCTAAGTAAATGGCATTCATAGAATGTGTTGCCAACTGACTATTCTTTGTGATTTACATCTCCAACATCTATTTTCTTTAGTATATATTAGTTCTAATTTGCGTGGTGTTAAGTATGTTCTATGTATAAATTGTCATGTAAAAAGTTGCCAGTATAGTGATAAATATGTCAGTTTGGGAGATGTACGAATTAGATTTTTATCTTTATCAACTGGCATTTTACTATATTTATTATTTAATATATTTATTATGAACTCTTGTTTCTTTAACCAATTTGTATAGTATTGATAAAATTCCTTTCGCATTTGTGGGAAATTCCATCAGCGTTATTAACTGCTCTATGAACTTAGGAACCTTTTCCCTAACAGACTTCTGCATTATTGTCTGTTGGTTTAAAACTGTTTCTCTTAATCCCTACATTCTTAATGGAAACACAAAGCGCCGATCCCAGCCAGCACTTGAATCCCACAAAATTCAAAATGTAAACCACATAAAAGACACAAAAGGATCCAAGGATAGCGAGAAATTCCAGTATAATTCTTTCCTTTAATATAAAACGACAGGTAAAGATATAATATATTACATGTAAAGATATAATGTATTAGTGTTTGCCACTCAGTTGCAGATGAAATATTACTAATTTTGGACGTAGTTCCTTATGGATGTAATATACCTTTTAGTATTAAGTGTAAATAGTCATGTGATCTACTGAACTGATCATATAAATGGTTCTGTCTGTGTTTTAGTATACATCTGATGAAGTAGCTTTGCTACAAAAGTGCTTATGTACCTGTCACTTTATATTAAAGGAAAGAATTATATTGGAATTCCTTGCTATCCTTGGATCCTTTTGTGTCTTTTATGTGGTTTACATATTAATCCCTACATTGTTAACCACATATTATTTCCAAGGTTGAACTCACTTATAATTTGCTCTATCATTAGTACTTTATCAACTGATGCCAATAAATTAGACCTTTCTTACTAAGTGTTTTAACTGCTACTGAGGCCTGAGTTATAATATTATTTTAAGTATATGCTACTGGGAATATGAAAAAGACCATGCTATTATATCCATATTTGCATTTACAAAGTGCATAAAAGTCTTTAGGGTATTGATAATGTATTTAGAATTTATATTTTTGTGTTTTCCTGTTGCTATATATTCCTTCAATAACCAAAGTAAGCTATTTGGTACTATTTCTGTATGTTTATTTATTGTATCACGAGTGCTTTATAACCCGATTTTTTCATCTACTAATTTTCATTTGGAGGTATATTCCTTGTTTAACCATAGAGAAACTGTTTTTAAAGCTGACAATCATATATATCCTTCCAAATCTGGTAAGCCTATTGTACCTTCTTCCCATTTGTCAAAATGATGTCTTAGGGCAACTCTAGGTTTTTTAGGGTACTGTAAGAATTTCATTATTAACCCCTCAAATTGTTTTAAGTATGATTTAGGTGGAGGTAGCAAATAAGCTTGTATAAAACACAGAATTTTCGGGAATATAATCATTTTAATTATATATAGTCTTTCCTCCACAGTAAAAAAATTGCTTATTCCATTTTTGTATGAGTTCTTTGATATTATCTAAAATCTCTTTATAGTTACTTGTACTGCTGTATCTATGTCATTTGCAATTTTAACGCCAAATATTTGATTGTATCATTTTTAGATATTTATGATTTTTTATTTAATACTTCTTTGTCCATATCTATTAGTAACATATTGATTTTATTTTCATTAAATGATAGTCGTGATATGCGACGGAGTAAAGCTAAAGTTTTTTGAGATGGTCTGCGTAAGGCATCTGTTTGAGGCCACTAATCCTCTTTGTGAGGTATTTTTGCAGTCTTTCAAGTTGTTGTAGATGTCTTGTGAGGTACATACCAAAAGGGGCGTTGTACTCTTAAACTATTTTGTTGCTTCCATAGTTCTTCTAATGTGTTATTATCTTCTTTTAAAGTAAATTAAATGTCGTCTGCAAATAGTTGAATCTTTAAATCAAGGTCAGTATCTGGTTGAACTCCTTGAATGTTTGGGTTTGCACTTATGAAATTTGCTAATGGTTCTGTTACTAATGTGAATAACAAAGGGGAAAGTGTACAATCCCTGTTTTGTACCTTTTTTAATGGTAATAGGCTCCGACAAACAGGATCCTATTTTTATGTACGCCAAAGATTTATCTTAAAGAGACCTTATTAGTGAGGTAAAATTTTTTGAAAAGCCATACTGAACCAGTGCAAGCCAAATGTATTCCCAGTTCATGGAATCAAATGCAGTGTTAATATCTAGACAAATGGCATTCATTCTATTTTTTGTTTTGTTTATGAACTCAATAAGAGACAACATTCTGTTTATATTGTCATATGTATTTCTGTTTTTAATGAATTCTGTTTAATAGTTTTCTATCAATAATGGCAATATTTGTTTTATTCTGTTAGCATGAACTGTCATAAATAATATATAATCTATATTTAGTAAACTTATGGGGCTGTATGAGGTACACTCATCCGTTTTTTTATCTTATTTCAGAATTTGAGATACTTGAGTGCATTTCCAAGAAGGAGGGCATTTACTGCATTCTTTAACTAATGTGAACACACTTAGTAATAGATTTAATCCATTATTAGACAGTAGTTTAAACATCTCTGGTGTCATATCATTACCCGAGGCTTCGTTTAATTTTAGTTTCTTGATTTGCGCTTTAATTTATGTCATAGTTATATCTTTATCTATTATTTTTCTGTGTTCATCTGATAGTTTTAGTCTTATATTTTCCTTAAGGAATTTTTTAAGTGCTTCACTTGATTACACTTTATTTTCTTGACTATTGAGTTTATTAAAATACACTCTAAAGGTTCTAGAATTCCTTCTAAATCTGATACTTTTCTTTTTTTGTCTATATTGAATATTTCTTTTATCTGATTTTCCTTTATCATTCTTTTCATCTGGTTAGCTATTCTCCTTTGATTTTTGTTGGATTACTAAAGTAAGCGCATATTTTGACCTTCTCTAGATTAATCATTGTTTTATGGTTTAATATCTCTAAGTGTTTTTTGTTAAGGTCTTCCAATTCTTTTTCTGAAGCTAAGTTGCCTTTATGAATATCTAATTTAATTTTGTCTATTTTAGTTTATAGTTCTGCCAGTTCTTTATTCAAAAGCTTTTGTTTGTTTTTATACCAGGCTACTGCCTTCCCATATAAATATGCTTTCATTGCACTATATGTGTATATATATATATATATATATATATATATATATATATATATATATATATATATATATATATCTCCGGTCTACTTTGATCTAAATTTCAAAACTTCGAATGTCATATGGCCGGGACCATATGATTGAAGTTTTAAAACTTTGAACATTCAAAAAAACAAAACAAAAGAAAACAAAAACAAATTAATACAGATTTATGCAAGGGGGCAGGCCCCCCTGCATCCCCCACCCCCCCCTATTAAAATATAGCAACTCCAAGATTGCAGTACAGTGAGGAAAAGGGAATATTCCAGCTCTGCACTGTATGGAGATCTCCGTTTAAGTGTTCAGAGTTTTAAAACTTCAATCATATGGTTTCGGCCATATGACATTCAAAGTTCTGAAACTTTGATCATTTAAATGGGACCCATATATGTCTGCTACTTCATCTGTGAGGTTTAAATCTAGAAATGTTTGCATCTCTGCAGTATAATATTGTTTAAACTCTTTAAGGTTTGCTATACAGGCTGTAATTCTTATGATTGTAAGTTTTCTCTTAAAGTTAAAATCTATTTCAAAAGTTATTACATTATGGTCTGAGAAAGGGCAAGTGACTGTTTTAACTTTGCTTATTTTTGTGGTAAGATCTTTTGTTATAAACACTCTATCTATTCTAGAAAAGGTGTTATGTCTCTGTGAGTAATGTGTGAATATCAATGAATCTTGTTCAGCATATGTGTTAATAAAGCAATAATCCACGGCTGGGTGTGGGTAATGCTGGATTTACCCACAGTTGGCGTGGGTTGGTTCATAGGTAGGTACTAGGCTATTGGCCCTAGGGCCTATACAAGCCTAGCCAAAAAGGTACCCTGGCTTTCGCCACCCAAGAAAATTATTTTCTGGGCCCTGTCAAGCAGAACCACAGAAATGATCCCCGGGGTGAATTTCCTATTACCCATCCAATCATCAAGATTTTTCTTGAAGAGTGCTAATGAGGAGCTCTGTTTGACATAGATAGGTAGTCTGTTCCAGAGTATGGGAAGTCTCTGGGACAGAAATCTATCCCTCCAGCATGTTCTGTTTATTGTGGTGACAAGGTTTAGGTCCCTAGAGCGTGTAGCTCGGAGGGATTGGGATTTCGTTAAGTGGAGCATGTTCAACAGCTCTGACATAGCTTTGTATGTTAGGCAGAGATTGCCTCTGAGTAGGCGATATGTGACGGAGTAAAGCTAGAGTTTTTTGAGACGGTCTGCGTAAGGCATCTGTTTGAGGCCAGTAATCCTTTTTGTGAGGTATTTTTGCAGCCTTTCCAGTTGTTGTAGATGTCTTGTGAGGTACATACCAAAAGGGGCGTTGTACTCTATAATGGGTCTAATGAGTGATGAGTAGAGGGGAACAATGACCTCTTTTTTTCTGGATGAGAAACCTTTTGTGATGAGGTGTGCCACGTAGAAGGATTTCCTGACCACTGTGGCAATGTGATTATCAAAGGAGAGACTACTGTCCACCTGTGTCCTAAGGTCTCTTATCACACTTTTGGTGTTAGGTAGACTACCGCCTATGTGGTAGTTCATGGGTACAGAGTTTTTACCAAAGGGGATGACAATGCACTTTTTGGCATTGAGCTTGAGACCATGGTTTTGACACCAGGCATCTGTCTCAGTGAGACCCTTTTATAGGATGTCCACATCGTTAGGAGTTTCGATTATGGCTCCTTGTTTGCAGTCATCTGCAAATTTAGTTAGCCAAAGACCTTCTGTGTTAGCCTGTACTTCAGAGAAGTAGATACCAAACAGGAGAGGAACCAAGACTGAACCCTGTGGTGCTCCACTTGTCACTGGTCTGAAATCTGATTTGGAGTCTGCTACTTTCACAGTGTGGGTTCTGTCAGTAAGCCAGTTGGCAACCCATCTTGTGACATAGGGATTTATACCTAGTTTAGTGAGTTTATCTATAATTCCAGAATAGGGTATGGTGTCGAACACCTTGGCGAGATCTAGATAGGCTGTGTGAACCACCTTACCCTCATCTATGGCTTTGGTGATTACTTCAAAGAAGACTATCAGGTTTAGGAGACATGATCTGCCTTTTACAAATCCAAACTGTGTGGGGTTCAGAGTTTGGAGATCTCCAATGTCTTTGTTTATGAGTTCCAAGATGATATGTTCCATGTCCTTGCAGACCAGGCTTGTCAGGCTAATGGGGCAGTAGTTCCCTGGGTCTGTTGTGGCCCCCCCCCCTTGTGGAGTGGGATAACTGTCGTGGTGTGCCATTCAATGGGCACAAATCCTGAGGTGAGGCTATGATTGAACATGGTACTTAGGTGGGGTGCCAGTTCATTCTGTAGTTCATGTAGAAGGCAGCCTGGGATGTTGTCAGGTCCCATGGATGCTGCGTTCTTTGCTTTGGAGAGTGAGGTTTTTACCCATGCAGCCGTGATTACAGGAACTTTGCATTCTTCCGGTATAAAGATGGGCCCTTTAGGGGGTGAGAAGGGGTAAAGTTAGCACTGAACCTATCTGCCAGGATGTTGGCAATATCAGTTGGTTCTGTATATTTAGTATCATTGTGCTGTAACTGAGAGCAGATCTGAGTGTTGCCATTGAGATTCTTGACATAGCTACAGAATGCTTTGTGGTTGTCTTTAGAATCAGTGGTGATTTTGTTTTCATAACTAGCTTTGGAGGATTTTATGAGGGATCTCAGCTTCTTACTGAGGCTGACCAGGGAGTTCCTCCAATCATGGGATTTTATTCGTTTTTGCAACAGTTTCTTTCTTCCATTGTAGAGTTTGTTTATGGCAGAAGACCACCAGATTGGCTTCCTTTTTTTGGAGGATTCTATTAGGGATAGCACGATCCATGCACTCATGTAAGTGGTTATAAAGTGCAATTTGTGTAGGATTCAGCAGTCGTACCTCTATTGTTCATCTACATGGGTGTCGTGAATTTTGCCACTTCTGTCTTAAGAGGCATGAAGTTGGCTTTGGAGAAATGTTTTATGGTTGTTTTCCTAATGGGGGGGTGGGAGCAGGATGTGGATGTCTAGGGTGATTAGCTTATGGTCGGATCTGACCAACGAGGAGCTGACATCTGGTGTGGAACACCAATCACCCATGTTGGTGATGACCAGGTCTAGGATATTGCTGCCCCTGGTGGGGGGTGTGGATAAGTTGATCCAAAGCATTGGAATTGATGATTTCCAGAAAACGTTGAGCAAAAGAGTTGCTACATGAGTAGTTTTCCCAGTTAATGATAGGGTAGTTGAAATCACCCTTTATTAGAGTGTTGGGCTCTACCTTAATATTTTCCAGTGTATCAAGAAAAGAGTAGTGGGAATCCTGGGGCATGGTGGGGGGTCTTTAGCAAGCTACAATCTGGATTGCGGTTTTGCCCAGAGTTAGTTGAACTTGGATAATCTCGGATGCATTATGCTGAGCAACTAGCTTGGAGGTGTGGATATCCTTAATGAATATGGACACGCCTCCACCTTTAGTGTTTCAGTCTGGGTTTGGTAGCCGAAAGGTGTGGTATGAATTATAGCCTGGTAATGCAGGGGTGCTCTCTGGAGCTTTGAACCAGGTCTCTGTCACTTCACAGATGTCAATGTTCTCCATTTTAAGGAGTGCCTCAAGTGAGTGCATTTTGAGGTTTAGACTTTTAGCATTGAGTAGCATTACCCTCAGATTTTGCTTGCTTGTACCTGTTACAGTGGTGAATTTGTCATTTGAACCTTGGCTAAAAAAAGGCATTATAAGGGTGACAAGAGCCTTTGCCAGTATCCGGAATCCCAAGGGCGACAGGTGCAGGCCATCTCTGGCAAAGCAGCGTGGTCTGTCGATCATGTCATCCCAGGCAGACAGATACTGGATTCCCTTAGAATGACACCAGAAGCTTAGCCAATTGTTAAAGTCAATCATTTTGTTCTTGTACTGTGGTATCATTCTGGGTGATGACAGGATGCTACTCAGGGCTAGGGTCATACCTGCCTGGGTTACAAGATCGAAGAGCTCCTCCATGTCTCTTTTCATGTAGTCCAGGGGAGGTACAGCTCAGGTCATTCACACCAACATGGACAATGACAGAGTCATATTTGTACTTGTTGTGGAGTGACCTGAGTGCATGCATTATGTGGCGGATCCTGGCACCTGACAGGCAGCTGACAATAACTTTTTCCTTGTTTAGCCTGGTGAGTGGAACATCAGTGTGCCTGACTATAGAGTCACCTATGACTAGAGTGTTGGGTACGTTATGCCTTATGGGCTGTAGTTGAGTGGCACACTGAGTATGTGGGCTATGTGTCATTTGGGTTGTGTTGGGGAGTGGAGGTTGCTTGCATTTCTGCTTTGGAGGTCTCTGTTGTTTGGACAGATTTGTACTGACAGCCTCCGCAAATGTAGGTGTGTGTTTTGTGCTTCTGTGTGTGTGTTTTGGTGGTGTAGGTTTTGAGGCACTATGTGATGAGTGTGGTGCAGTGCAAGTGTTTACCTTCTCCTCTTGACTGTCTAGTCCAGTCTTCGGTGAAGAGAGCTTTGCTTCCAGTTTGGCTATATAAGTGCATCTCTCACAGGCCGTAGTGTTGGGTGGTAGGAGGAGAGGGTTGTCTGTGTACATGAGGCAATTGCTGCATTGTCCCAAGATGCCCAGATTCATCAGGTAGACAGGAGAAAACACCGGGAGCTGACCTTTAGACATGCCTGAATAGGTGCTTATTTATTAAGTACTAAAAACTGTTTTCCTCTAGACAAGTGGAGAAAGTTGAGTGCTGTAGTAATTTGTAACTTTAGTGCTTACAATGAGTTCTGAACAAGTGCTGAGCTCAAAGAAACAGATTTGAGTGCTAAAACTAAAAAGCTGGCTAGTTGCAAGGGAAAATTTGAAGAACAGACTTTATGGCACCAGGAATAGTTTAACCCCAGTTAAGTGTAGGGGAGGGGGCTTATGAGCTCACAAACAGTCCTGGACACAGCAAATCTGTATCTGGATCAGACCTGCCACAGGAAAGGGGGGAAGCAACCCCAGAATTCTTCTTTTTTTTCCGGTAAAAGTGGAAATGGAGAAAGCTGGAACAGAAGTTAATTCAACGTGAAGAATCTGAGTGGGTTGGCCTTCACAAATGTTCTCTATTAGATTGAATGAACTTATGACACTAGACTTGGAGGAGTGTCAGAGATCAAAGGTTGGGAGGGTGGCCTAATGGTTAAGGTGTTTGCCTTACAAACACAAGGTACAGGGTTTGAATCTCACAGGGGCTAACTGGCTAGGCTTAAAATGTCTCACAAGGGCAGTTAGCCTAGTACTAACCATTGAACCTATCAAATATACAGTATGGGCAGGCAACTGCAAAGCCACCAAGTATAAGAACACATAACAATATGGAGGGTGGGTGGGAAAAACAGTTCCTAGCTATAGCCACTAAATGAAAGTTTTAAAACAGATTAAGGAGCAAGCAGACTCTAGAGACTGCTTTTAACTGTAAACAGACAATTATAGTAATGCACACTATTACAGTTCCTAGCTGTAGAACACAGAAACCTCAAAAAATCAAAAATGCACAGAAAAGCTCAGATAGAGCACTCACAAACAGAAAATACAACTCTCAGTATGAAAAAGCAGTTTATAGTTAAGTAATTCAGTAATGAAACAGTAGCAATAAAAATACAGTTAAAACAGTATAAAACAGTACATAAATGCAGTGAGACAATAAAAAAAGCTTTATAACAGTGCAAAATGTAGTAGATCAATGGTATAGCACAATTATAAGTGTTTCAGAAGTGCAGTTCAGTGAAATAAGTGTAAGAAATAACTTATCCTGCTCTTGGAATCTTAAGGAATTTTCACTTTGTTTCAGTAATGCGATGCAATCCACAGCCTGAGCAATAATAGCACAACCTTTATAAAATACAGGGTTTATATACCATTAAGAATGGAAGAGTTGGAAGATCAAATTACTACTCAGCCCCTGCTATTACCCAATCACTCGTACTACAGAAGGTCAGGAGGCCTTGTTACTCTCAATAATAATAAAGACAATCAGCAGGAAATGGCTGCCAGAAACACAGGAAACTCAAACAAAACTTGGTCATGAGGGTGAAGCCTGAGTGACCATACAAAGCCAACCGTGGGTAAATCCAGCATTACCCACACCCAGCCGTGGGATATTACTATTATACAATGGTGTTGTGTTATATTTGTGTTGTTGTGGTTTTTTTTGTATTCTTCCACTTTTTGTGAGATAAAATAGTCCACACTTTTACTTCATGTTTATTTTTTTATTTTACTTGTTTTTTAATTTAAATACAAGTTATTATTATTTTTTCAAGAGATCTTAGGAAATAATGAAGGGATGTAATATAACAATGATGCTTGGTTATTAATGTGGTGTCAGTAGTGTTGTTTGATCTTTTTTTAGTGCAGGAAAGCTGTTTTGTACCTCTTAAATGCAGGGAAGCATAAGTGACAGGGAGAAAATACTGTAATTGCCTTTTTATTTGGTGTATTTATTAATGTTGTTTTGCTTAGTGAATGTATATGAAGCTACAGTGTGTATGAAAAGGATAGCTTTCAAACTTTTAGTTTTTTGGATAAACCCAAGGTTAGGGAGATACAAAGGTTCATATTAAGTGACAATATTTTTTTAAATGATTTTATGTTACTTTTGTATAGTAACGTAGCTCAGGAAGCCAAGGATTTCAATCTGTTGCGTGTGGGTAACGTGTTAAGCTTAATCACTTACAGAGGGTCACAGTAAGTGCTGATATCTTTTTCTTTAAATGTTTTATGTTACTTTTGCATAGTAGCATAGGTTAGAAAGCCTGACAGTTACCATGTACTTGTATGCGTGTGAGGTGTTTTTAAAGTTTTTTTGTTTAAGATGTCCGATATTTGTTTTATTTGTAAAATAGAGTTTCCAGTAGTCGAACATTGTACTGTGCTTGCCGGTTAGGTGTTTTATGCAGGGTTTTGTTCATCTGAAGTTGCGGCTGCATGACACATTAGTGGCCATATTTCATACTTAGGTTTTGACTGTCTCAAAAAACTCCAGCTTTACTCCGTAGCATATCGGCTACTCCGAGGTGATCTCTGCCAAACATATAAAGCTATGTCAAATCCAGAGCTGTTGGACATGCTATACCTAAAGAAATCCCAATCCCTCCAAGCTACATGCTCTAGGGACCTAAACCTTGTCACCACAATAAACAGGACATGCTGGAGGGATAGATTCCTGTCCCAGAGACTTCCTATACTCTGGAACAAGCTACCCATCTATGTCAAGCAAAGTTCTTCATTAGCACTCTTCAAGAAAAATCTTGATGAGTGGATGGGAAATAGGAAATACACCGTGGGGATCACTTCTGTGTCTCTGCTGGACAGTGGCACAGGAAAATAACTTTCTTGGGTGGCGTAAGCTATGGTACCTTGCTGGCTAGGCTTACGTAGGCCCTTGGGCCGATAGCCTAGTACCTACCTATAAACCTATGAACCTTCAATTTACAATGCGCACGCTGCTTGGATTAGCCAATTAACGTGCACGTTTTTCATGTCTACTGAGATCACATTGTATAATGTCCATTAAGTTATATGAGTTAGTAAACTTTATAAATAATTTTGATAGTGGAGATTACTTGCGTGTGTTTTTAGCATTTGTGTCCTCTTCTTTCATTATACAATTAAAGTCTCCTGCAATTATTGTATTATGTTTGGAATGTTGTATTATGCTCTCTAAATGTGGTTTGGTGCCCTGACACCCAGTCCTGGTATCCAAGAGTTGTTTACCAGGGTATAAGCCAAACCATTTATTAATATTGACACTAAACAAAACATTCCTGAGTTATCATTGACTGTATTTACGATCTTGGGCATCACGGTAGTCTTTCTCCATAACATTGTTAAACTTCTTTGCTTTTTATTATATTCTGAACTTGCTAGTAATGTGTAATTATGCATATTAATTTTATTAATGTCTTCTGTATAAGATGTGTTTCTTGTAAAAATACTACTTGCGCTTTACCTAGCGTAAAATATCTTTGTAAGTTTCTGTCAAAGGAAAAAAATTCAAAGACCAATTCACGTTAGGTTCAAGCAAGGCACCCTTTATTACTTGCAGCAAGGAGACAAAGCATGTAGGAACAAGGTTTGTCTGAATTATTGGTGATTAGTATGTTATTCTTATACAGTTCTCTTCCTGTCACACAGAAAATGTTACCATTCTATTGCTGACGTAGTTAGACACAGCTTTCTGTATGTTCTACAGAAAATGTTACTAGACTTATTGCTGACCAAGTTAAATTATCTGCTGTTTTGCAAAACTTTTTGAGAAAAACAACCTGGCCTTGGGCTTATTTTAGTCCATTTCAACTTTTCAATTCTTCAATTGTACTGTTCTAATACACGTGTTACATTTTGTCTAGATTCAAGGTACATTTCTAGCTTTGGTACAAGTAATGCTGACTACGGTTTAAACTTTCAAGCATCTATTGTTTTCTTTATCAATAACTTCTAGCAGCTGCATGTTTTCTCATGGCATATGCAGAAATGAATATCCCTTTGTTAAGTTTCATGACATTAGCAGAAATGAAATGTCTCTTGTTGTTTTCATGACATTAGCAGAAATGAAATGCTTCTTATTATTTTCATGACATTAGCAGAAATGAAATGAAATGTTTCTTGTTAAGTTTCTAATAGCTGTGCTGATTCATGCAGTGTGAACAGAATAAATGTATTAACCCTTTTAAATTTCGAATGCACTAAGCATGCATATTACTATTACACATTTTTCTAACATTTCCCCCCTTTTAATACTTTTATTCTACTTTCAAGATAAGCATAAACAGTTTTTTCTTCCCCTAACCTCTTCCTACTCAGGATTTGCAGTTAAGAGAGTCATTTGGTTTAAACTTATGAAAGCATTTTCAGTTTTTTAGCAATTCCTCAAGTTCAGCACCTTGGTATAAGGTTTCTGAAACTGACATGTCTATAAAGTCTTTAATCAGTCTTTTCATGCAGGGGATGCAGCAGCACACACATACCACCAGTAGGATTATTCCTACAGAGATGGCAATCAGGATGTTCATCAGGATACTGCCCCACCCCCCCAAACAATTTCTGGAAAATGTCCATCAATGGATTTGGTCCTGGTTTGGTCATAGCTGACACCTGCTGAATTACCTCAAGATGGTTGTCTATCTCGTGTTTGTGGTCAGAAATATACGAACAGCACTCCTCCTGGATTAAAGCGCATGTACCTCCTCTCACCACTAGGGTGAAGTCAAGAGCCATGCAGTTTTGAAGCACTACTGTTCTCATGGCAGTCAGTTCATCAGTCACCAATTCTAGGGCAGAAAAGGTTGCATTGCTCATTATTTCGAGAAGTTTAGACAATTTTCTCAGTTCCCAGATTGATTTCATTGCTCCATATGCTGGCAGTACACCTGCCCACATGATAACAGTATCACTCAAGTCCATATGTGACAGTCCATCTTTCCCTAAGCCCACAGCATGATGGTTTTTCCAGCCCGCATTGATTTGCCCCACTGGATTGACAGGCTTCTTGATTTCTCATCGAACATTCCGAATTTTCCCTTGAGGTAAAACTGCTGTGTGTCGTATGGCCGGAACCAGGTACCCCAAATAACAACTGCCTGACCAATTCTCAGGTAACCACTTATATGCTTTCCTACCACATACAAAGTAACAATCTTCTACTTTGGTAGTAAATTTACTATGTCCTGGCTCTGGATGAAACATTTTTTGTCTATTATAGACAGTTGTCAATAAAGGTCAGCATTATGTTTTACTTCACCAGTTGTCCTATGCATCAGTTCAACAAATAAATCATAGCTCATGTTGCAATAGGATCCTATGTTATCAGGTTTAGTGTAGCATCTATAGGGAACAGTCACATTGCAATTGCTCCAACCCACCTGAACTGTATCATTTTTGTAAAAACACACAGTCCCCTTCTGTCGAACAGACAAGTGCAATGCTACTTTATCTTGTGATGTGACATCTGATGTATCATAAATTAAGTTTTCCCAGGTCTTGTTGGCTCCTAGGGGGACTGAAGTTAACAATAACCCCCCCCATATGCTGTTGGCAAAGCTGTGCAAATCCAGCAATTCAAAACATTGAAGGTCTCAGCATACACATATTTGATTGTCTGGTAAGTGTTAAAGTTTGGGTGCCACTCTGTGTGCCACTCTGCATGCTTGTTCAGTCCAGTTTGTGTGGCTGTAAAAAGGAATGGCCACAACAAAAAGATTATTGTCACTAATACAGTCAACAGGATGGTTATGCAATACTTCTGAGGAAACGGTTGTTCTGCATTTCTGTTTTCTCTGACTCTTCCGAATAGGTGCATTTGGATCTTACTGGATTCTGTCATCTTTATTTCAGACATGTGTTCTTACTCTCTGCCCTAATAGGACCTCCAGCACCGATGGTTTCTTCACTGGGGTTGAGACGGATCAGTCCTATTGATCTGACCCCCCTTTGTAGCCAGACTTTGTGCTGAGGGCCCCGATGGAGAGGTAAGATTTTTGTCCAGTTCAAAGTTCTTAACTAGTTTGCAGTGCATCAGGTGGATCCACGAAGCTTGCTCTGCTATCTTGACTGCAGTGGGTGTCGAAAGAAGCACCTGGTAGGGACCTTCCCACCTTGGCAACGACCAATTCTTCCTCTTGATATTTCTGATCCACACCCACTCTCCGGGCGTCACTGCCACCTCTAATGTCTCGGTTTGTTTTCTATCTGAAACAGAATTTGACTGCAACAGATGTTTAGAATTCATTAACCTTCTCATATAT
The DNA here is from genome assembly GCF_019279795.1 of Protopterus annectens. Lineage (NCBI taxonomy): Eukaryota > Metazoa > Chordata > Ceratodontiformes > Protopteridae > Protopterus > Protopterus annectens. Next base: position 1,837,588,560 of record NC_056743.1, on the reverse strand, counting down.
TCAGCTAGTGTGAAATCATCTTCCTGGTCTGATGACATGGGAAGTTTCCACTGGGGTGTATAATAAGCCCTTCCAAATATTTTTTCAAAAGGAGTTAATCCTTTTGCTGTAGGGACAGTTCTCATGCTCAGCAGTGTCAGGGATAAACAGTATAACCATTTTTTTCCTGTCTCAGCTATTAATTTTCTCAATTTGTTTTTTAATATACCATTATGCCTTTCAACTAGCCCTGCAGATTGTGGATGGTATGCACAATGATTTTTTAAAGAAATACCAAAATGCTTACTCAACTGCTGTATGGTTTGATTTACAAAGTGTGTACCATTGTCACTGCAGATCCTTTCCGGAATACCAAACCTAGGAATGATTTCTTTGACAAGTACTTTTGCCACCGTAGCTGCATCTGGATTTTTGGTTGGAAAGGCTTCCACCCACCTGGAAAACATATCTACAATTGACAAGACAATACTTCTTATTTTCACATTTGTTCAATTCTATGAAATCCATACAGATAGTGTGAAACGGATATGGTGGTGTAGGGAAACTCCCTTGCTTGGGCTTTATCGCCCCCTGTGCATGATGTTTGTTACAAATCTGACACGTCAAACAAAATTTTTAGAGTAGTTTGTAAATCAGTACGTTGTGAACACCTGGTTCACTAGCTGTACCATCCCCCCTGTTGAGACATGGCACTGCCCATGGCTCAACAAAGCTGCATATCGAAACAAGTTAGAGGGTATTATCGGTTTCCCTTCTCTAGAGATGTACAGCCCCTTTTCGAGAATTGCTCCTCGTTTTATCCATCGTTGTTTTTCAGCTTGCATAGTGAGTGTCTGCATTGTTTTTAACATTTCTAAGTCTAAAATCTCAGAGGGTTGTAATTCCTCATTTAAAAGAAATACTTCTGTGGCTGCTTGTTTTGCAGCGGTATCAGCTCTCGCATTACCTTTTGAAATCCTATCTTGTTGCTTGGTGTGAGCTGTGCATTTACAAATGGCTACTTTCTGAGGTAACTGAATAGATTCTAAAAGATCTAAAATAAACTGTGCACGACTTATAGGTTTGCCAGTAAATGTTATCATTCCCCGGTTTTTCCACTGTTGCACAAAAACATGTACAGTAGAAAAAGCATTTACCCTTTGCTAAGGTACATGCCCGTGTCAGGGCAATCAATTCTGCTGCCTGTGCAGATAAGTTGTGTGGTAAAGGTTTTGCTTCTATAATCTCAGTATCATAAACTACTGCATATCCTACTAGGTTCTGTCCTGCAGGACCCCTTTTGCACGAGCCATCCACGTAGTATGTCACCTCGGCATCATCCAAGGGGACATCCATGAGATCTTTTCTAGATAGTGTCTTTTGCTCAATCACCTGCAGGCAGTGCTGCGGTGTGCCATCTGCAGGGGTCGGGAGCAGAGTAGAAGGGTTCAGAGTCGTGCATCGCTCAACTGTCATATGAGGTTGACTCAACAATATAGTCATACAGGAAAGATGCCTAGCAGGGGAAAGATATGCCACCTTTTCTTGTAGTAAAATAATCGCGACTGCATGAGGTACTCTCAAAGTGAGAGGGTGGAATAAGACTACTGAGGCAGCTGCAACTACTGCTTGTACACAGTGGGGTAAGGATCATGCCACTGGGTCTAGTTGTGATGAATAGTAAGCAATGGGGCATTGCTTATCCCCATGTTGTTGTTTTAATACTGATTTCATGTAACCCTGCTTACAATCTACAGTTTGGAAAAAGCATTTATGATAGTTTGGCAATCCCAGAACTAATGAGGACGCTATTAACTGCTTCAGTTTGCAGAAAGCAGATTCTGCCTCTGGTGTCCATTGTAACAAATCTTGTGCTGCCATAGGCTTCTTATATATAAGGTCAGTCAGAGGTGCAGATTCCAAAGCATAGTTTGGAATCCAGCTTCGGCAAAAATTTGTTGTACCTAGGAAGGACATCATTTCCTTCTTGGTAGTGGGTTTCAGTGCTTGCAAAATTGCTAATTTTCTGTCATCATCTAATGTTCTACCTTCCTTGGATATTACATATCCCAGGTATTTGACTTGTTTTTTCCAAAGCTGCAGTTTACTTTTATTTACCTTATGTTCTTCAGTGGCTAAAAATCGTAGAAGTGCTATGGTATCTTCTCTACAATCCTGCTGGGTGGGAGCTGCCAGCAAGATGTCATCAACATAAAGTAAAATCTGACTGCCTCTTGGTGGGGTGAATCCTGCCAAGTTGCCTGCCATTTCTTGTGAAAATATTGTTGGACTTTCACAATATCCCTGTGGTAATCGCGTATATGTATACCTTTTCCCCTGAAATGTGAATGCAAACCAATACTGGCTATCAGGGTTTATCGGTATCGAAAAGAACGCATTACTGATGTCTACCACGGAAAAATACTTCTGTTGAGGTTTTAAATCATTCAACAGGGTGTGTGGGTCTGGCACCATGGGTGTCCTTGGTATTACTGCATCATTTACAGCTTGTAAATCTTGGACCATACGTCATTCTAAATTTGCCTTTTTGACTGGAAATAAGGGTGTGTTACATGGTGAATCGGTTGATTCTACTAGTATCCCTCCTTTAAGTAAGGCTGCTATAATAGGCTTTATCCCTGCCTCTGTATCTTTTCTTAAGGGATACTGTCTTTTTTGTGGTCTGAATGCTGACTTTGGCGTGATAGTAACTGGTCCCGCTGTACAAATGAGTCCTACATCTGATTTTCCTGTTGACCAGAGGGTCTCTGGTATATTTTGTAAGGCATTTTCTTCCTCCTTTAACAGGAGTGTCAATCAGCAGTCCCCGCCAGACTGCAAGTGCACAGCTGGGTTGGTCTGAGTTATCCAATTTAACTTCTGTATTTGTATTCCCTGTTCTGACAGTTCTAGTTCTGTCTGTTTCTCCCATCTCGTGACTTTCTCTCCTAGGTCTGCCCATTCTATATTTCTGTTTTTGATTAAGCTAACATGTGGTAATCAATTAGATTTATAAAGTGTGAAGAACTCCTGGGGCAATCAACAGCTGGCAACACTGTTCCCTTCTGTGTCCCAGTACAGGTTACGCAATATCAATCTATTTGCATGATTCTTAAACAATTCTTGCTCATATTTCTTATCAGGTCCTGGTGTATTACAATAATACAGGGTACAGTGCAACAGTTGTTGCATATCACTGTCAAGGGAGGGGAACTGCTGATTGCTACATTCATTAACTCTACGGTTACAGTCCCTGGACCAGTCGTAATCAAGTCCTGGCTGTACCAATAAAACATTTCACCCTCCGACTGCACTGCAAAGGTATCAATTTGTCGCTGTGCTTCCATACCCTGCATGGTTGGGACTACTGCTATACCAAATAACTGCATCAGATCTCTGCCCAAGAGGTTTACTGGGCATTTTGCAGAAACAACAATTTTGCTTTTTTGTGTCAATCCTGAAACTGGATCAGTTATTGCAATGTCATGGGAGAGAGGCTCCCAATACAGCTGTCCATTAGCTGCTTTGACCAGTATGTAATCAGGTGCCTCTGTATTTTCTGGCAGTTTGGAGGGATGTATCAGGGTTCATGATGCCCCTGAGTCACACAAGAATTTGACTTCCCTCCCTTCTACCAGGAGTGTAACTTCTGGTTTCGTGTCTGCTAAATAAAGCTCCAAGCTCAATAAAGCTAGGTCTAATATTTCATTTCCTTCATTGTCACTAATTTCCTGCACTTCCTCTATTCCCTCTATCACATTCTCATTTGTCCCTTCTTCGCTAGCCCCTTCTAGTGATTCCTGACTACCATACAGTCAGTCCTCACCCTCCTTGTCTTCTGTTGTCACCTTCTTGTTTTTCTTGCAATTCTTTGCCAAATGTCCCTTTTTACCGCATTTCAAACATTCTCCCCTTTTCTTTCGCCCTTCAAAGTACTCTGATCGTTGATCAGGTTGTTTGTTTCCCTGTGCATTTTTCTTGCCCTTTTTTCCAGACTGTACTATGTAAACTTCTGCTCCATCGTCTACAGAAAATACTTGAGCTTTCTTTTTCTTTTTGCTATTATAATGCCTTTCGGAATGCCTAGCATATTCAAGTAATGATTGTAACCTGCTTGTACGATGATCTACCATGTGTTTTGTAATAAAACTGCTTATAGGTGCAATACTGCCCTTTAAAAATGCATTCTTTAACTGCTGTTCATATGGGGAATCTTGTGTTTGATCTTCAGGAACCTGCATTCCACAGTGGTTATTAAAACACTCTAATAATCTGGCATAATACCGGTCAATTGTTTCACCTTCTTGTTAGATGCATTGATTAATGCAAGTCCAGTCTGCCCTAGGTTTCCATTTTTCAGAGATGCGGTCTGTAAGACCTCTTACACTGGTGTCTAATTCTGTGCTGCTATGTGGGAGGGGTCTTTGTGCAGCGTCACGGGGATTCCAGTTCCCACTAATCATATACCAATCTGGCCCTACAATTTGTCTAACTACCTTTTTTACCTCTTCTCCATTTAAGTTATAACTCAACCTCATTCCTTGTAAATCTTCTGAGAATTTTCTAAAATTAACCTTTGGATGGGGAATTCCCTCAGTGGCTTTCCGGATGTCTTCCGGAGTCCAAGGTCTATACACTAAAATAGTTGGGTCCTGATTGTCCTGACCTGCCTGAGGGTTGGGTACTTCTATAAGTGGGCATATTTCTTCTTCTTCTTCACTTATAGAGCGTGAATTTTTAACCATTTGCCATAACTTGATGCCTTCATCTGAGTTACCTGCCTTTGTTCGAGACCTGGTCTCGATGGGATCTCTAATTTTAGTCAGTTTTATTTTCATAATACCTCTATCTTCAGTGACCACAGGATATCATGGTGGTGGACTAACCTGTTCTCTTGCTTCATATTCCGGTAAAGGAGGCGGAGGTGCTGATGCTATTACTAAGTTATTATCTTCCTTATCTAAAAACATTGCTTTTGAATTTTTGTTCTTTTGTTCCCTACGGTTTACTTCCTCAATCCACCTGTGTGCCTGAGGAATTCCTAATTTACGTTGCTTTTTTACCCGACCTTTGGAATCGGTTTTGAGCTGTTTGACAAGTTTGATAAGTGAGGATTTTTCTAATTTTCTGTCAAATTTGTACTTATTAACCCATTTTGAATAATATTTAATATTGTCGGCGCGCTGCGACTGTATGTATTTTGCGTCTTCTGTTAACGGCAGATTTTGGGATCTTTTTGTGCAATTATTACCCATTTTATTTTACCCTTTGATTGTTATGTAACTTTTCTTAATTTTTTAACGTGGCACCACGGATTTTGTTATAGTCTCTTCAGAATGACTGCCTACTTATTCTGTTTCCCCTGATCTATGACAAGACAGTAATCTTTTTTGTCCCTGACTGGTAAGAAAAATACAGTCTAACAAAAACAAAACACATCTAGTCCCTGATCTAAAACAGAAAACAGAAAAAAGTAGATTCACCTTACCTGAGCCCACGTGATTGATCACCAATTCGCGGAGACCCGTCCTTCAGTCGCAGATCAGAAAGTGGCTGGCCTCTTTTGAACGACACTTCAGTTGGAGGACTTTTCAGATAAGAAGAACTGATTTGGTTTCTTCCCCGTACGGTTTCAACCACCTGGCCTGTCTGATCTGAGGTGAAGAGAAGGTTCCGGTCCGAAGGACCAATCTGTCAAAGGAAAGAACTTCAAAGACCAATTCACATTAGGTTCAAGCAATGCACCCTTTATTACTTGCAGCAAGGAGACAAAGCATGTAGGCACAAGGTTTGTCTGAATTATTGGTGATTAGTATGTTATTCTTATACAGTTCTCTTCCTGTCACACAGAAAATGTTACCATTCTATTGCTGACGTAGTTAGACACAGCTTTCTGTATGTTCTACAGAAAATGTTGCTAGACTTATTGCTGACCAAGTTAAATTATTTGTTGTTTTGCAAAACATTTTGAGAAAAACAACCTGGCCTTGGGCTTATTTTAGTCCATTTCAACTTTTCAATTCTTCAATTGTACTGCTCTAATACATGTGTTGCATTTTGTCTAGATTCAAGGTACATTTCTAGCTTTGGTACAAGTAATGCTGACTACGGTTTAAACTTTCAAGCATCTATTGTTTCTTTAGCAATAGCTTCTAGCAGCTGCATGTTTTCTCATGGCATAAGCAGAAATGAATATCCCTTTGTTAAGTTTCATGACATTAGCAGAAATGAAATGTCTCTTGTTGTTTTCATGACATTAGCAGAAATGAAATGCTTCTTATTATTTTCATGACATGAGCAGAAATGAAATGCTTCTTGTTAAGTTTCTAATAGCTGTGCAGATTCATGTAGTGTGAACAGAATAAATGTATTAACCCTTTTAAATCTCGAATGCACTAAGCACGCATATTACTATTACACATTTTTCTAACAGTTTCCTCTTTTACAGTTGTTATTTAAGCCATTGCACTGATAGAAATGCATTTCACAGTTGGACTAACTATACCTTTGTATTTAACCATTGTCCTGTTTTTGTGTTTGTACATAACCTTGTATGTGTGCTGAAAACTTTTTACCATTCATTTCATATATGTTATAAATGTACTGCGTAGACATCCATTTAAAAGGTACACATAAAAACTGTCTGCCTAAACAGTGGTTTTCAAAATATAAACAGCCAATCATTCCCTTCATGGGAGAAAACACCCCATCCTTGAATAGGTTTACCATTCAAGTGACCCCTCTTACCCCTATTCAACATCTTCCCTCAGCTTTCCCAACAACAAATATAACTAAAAGCATTGAATTTTTATTGCTTGTGTGCTGTCAAACCTCAGCTATTGAACAGCATAATATTCAATTAAAAACTATTACAGAAATTGTTATATGATATTATTGGGGTCTATATTAGAATACCGAACATTCAAAATTTCGAGTGTTCTAATATTGACCCATTTTCAGCGAACACTGAAAATATTGAAGAAACAGAAAACCAAACTTTTTCCTAGGGAAAGAATTTGGTTGTCCATTTCTGTTGCTTCGGTAGTTTAAGCGCTGTGGTGGAAAGTTACGGGTCGGGTTCGGGTAAGTGTGCGATTGTGTGGACGTGAGGGTTAGGGTGGGGTAGGTGAGTTAGGGCGCAAGTGAGGTGACTGTGTGATAGTGACAGACCTTAGGGTTTAAGTTTTGGGTTAAGGTAAGTGGATAGTTAGTGGTGTACGTATAGGTTAGTATAGGGTTAGGTGTAAGAGTTTAGGTGTATGTGTGTGGATTGCTGTTTGCTTGGTGTGCTTGTGTTTGTATGTGTTTTGGAACAGCAATTTTTTTCCCTAGGAAAAAATTCACTGTTCTGAATGTTCGATGTTTTCCATTTTCGATTCATAGGGTTCGATATTAGAACACTCGACATTTTGAACATTCGGTGTTCTAATATAGACCCATATTATTGTCCATAGTTAAATAAAACAGTGAAACCAACTTTAAATACAAGATTGTTCTAGTATATACTGCTTATATTTTATCTCACTGTATTATTTAATGTCCTTCAACCAACATTTGTTTTCAGTTTAACAGCATCTATTTTATAGTATCAACATTTTATTTAGACAACGCTTTATTATCCATACATTTCCTGCTTCATTTATAACCACTGTATACATATATATCCTTTTGCCCATATGTACATTTCTAAGTAACCATTTTGATTTTTAGTGTTTCTTCATGCCAGATTTAATATACAATTAAGATGACTGTTAGTATTAGTTGCGAACCGTATGTATACACAGTCCAAGTAGATTCATATTTGCTGCTAACACAACAGTGTCTTATGAAACTTCACTCCAGAGGTGACTCTGAACATCCTATACATTTTTTTTTCTGATAATCATTCTATCATTTATCGTAATTTAGAACATTTAATTTAAATAATAAACTTTTTATGCTTTTCGTTTGCTAAATAAACATTCTGTGCTATTCGTTTGCTTAGTAATGTGTTTTGTTCCCTTGTAATGCTCCATTTTATCTCTTTTAGTAAAATAATAATTTCTGCAAGTTTTCTTTACATATAGCTTGTTTCTGGCCCTCATTTCTCTTATTTTACCTTCACTGTTAATTCTGCACCTCGTATCTCTGAAAAGTAGTCTCTGGAATCCTAGCTCTGGCACCATGTCATTTGCCTGGTCAGAATGTAACAGACGAACATTCATGGGTTCTGTTCAAGCAGCCTTATTATGTACAAACACATCAGGAATGAGGCAACAACTTTAACTTAGATAAACTCATAAACAAATTGACTCTCTCTCTCATACACGCTCACTGTCTGGCTGCCATCTCAAAATAGCACTGAATCTAGCACATGCTTGCTATTTATATGCACATGCTGTCCTTGGAAATGCATCCTAAAGGATAACACACATACATATTTGACAATTATGAAATTGTTTGGCAGTTAAGACTGAATGCCAGTAAGGAACCTGTACTGAATGATGCCATTTCTACGTAAAGTGTTTTGAAGATGAGAACTTTAACCTACTACTTTATTAATATTGTTACACTATTGTAGGATAAACTGCTTTGAATAAGGAGTTTAATAGTAATATATTGTTTTATACATAAAATGTATTGATATATATATATATATATATATATATATATATATATAATGGATTAGTTTTATTAGTATTCACTTTTGGGGAATGTTTTTAAGCATTAAATTAATTATTCATAATCTAATTGTTGATTGGCTAACAGACATTTTAAATTTGGTGTGATGGAAGTCTGAGAGACTCTGATGAAGCTCTGCAGTTAAGAACAAAAGCACCTGGTGTTTGTAATAAAGACTAGTTGTGACAGTACAGATAGGGAACACTTGTGTATTCATTTGTGAAAAGCTTCTAAGCCCACAAGGCAAGACATCACTCAGCCAAAAATTCTATTTATTGGGGAGTCCATTGTAAGACATACTGATGTTCTGCTTACCAGGCTAAACAAGGAGAAAATCACAGTGAGCTGTCTGTCTGGAGCCAGGATCCACCAGATCATGCATGCACTTAGGTCTTTAAACCACAAGTACCAGTATGACATGCTCATAATCCATATGGGGGTAAATGACCTATGACGTACCTCACTACACTATATGAATAGAGACAAGATGGAGCATTCTGAATATGTGTCTCAGGCAGGTATGAATCTAGCCTTGAGTAGCATCCTACCTTCACCAATGATGATGCCAAAGTACCAACAAAAAATGAGTGACTTCAACAATTGGCTTAGTTTGTAGTGTCACAACAAGGGGATCCAATATCTGTCAGCCTGGGAAGACATGATTGACAAACCACAATGCTTTGCCAGAGATGATTTGCCCTTGTCACCACTTGGCTTCCAGATACTGGCAAAAACTTTATCTATCCCCATAATGCCTTTTTATGTCATGCCGAGTTGTTGAACCCTCTAACATAACAAAAATTACTCACAGCTGCTGCTCAACACTAGGAGTTTAAATAATAAACTGCACTCCCTGGAAGCACTCCTCACCCTGGAGATTGCAGCATACGTCCAGTCATGGAAACATAGTTCAGAACCATGGAGAGCACCTCCAGCTATCAAAGGCTATAGTGCCTTTCATACATTTTGATCCCACTCAGCTCAGGATAAAACAAAGGCAGGAAATGTCTCTGTTCATAAAGGACAAGTACACTGCTAGACTGGCCCAACAACATGACTTGCTTGAGCTGCTCCATGTTCAACTAACCATAGGTGTGACCCCCTATTGTGTTCTTGCTAGCTACAGATCCCCTAACATAAGTCTGGAAAACGACATCTGTAACCTAAACCTACTGCAATCTCTTAACATTTAGCCTAACACTATACTTATGGATGACTTCAACTACCCTTCCATAAACTAGAAGACTTATACAACCCACAATTTACTTGCTCAGAGGTTTTTGGACTTTGTCAATGCAAACATCCTGGAGCAACTAGTTAGCTCCCCAAATAGAGGTGCAAATATCCTAGACCTGGTACTCATGAACATGGAGGGATGCTGCTCCTTCCTGTGCATTAGCTCCTCCCTGGTAAGATATGACCACAAAATGATCTCTTTTAGTATTAAAATTAACCTAGAGCCCCCATCAAATTCCCAGTCTTTTAAGAACTTTGCTAAAACCAATTACCTCAAACTAACTAACAGCTTATTAAACTTCCAAGCTCCTCCAAACTTGGATAGCACTGAGGCATACTCTGTGTTGTACACAAAAGCACTGTATAACCACATTCATAGCTGCATAGAGGAGGGAGTACTTGTCTAAGTCAAATCTGTGATTACTGGCAAAAATAACCCACCCTAGTGGACCCCTATCATAAATAGGCATCCTCTCCAAAGCTAAGAAGCTACAGACAAAATAGTACAAAAAGACACTCACCAGTATAAACAACAACAAAAATCAGACAGCTGGTCAAATCTGCCAAAGCAAACTAAGAGGCAAAGATAGCCTCCCAGGTGAAAGATAAACATAAGGCTTTTTTAGGTTATGTTTGTAACCTCAGGAGAATTGTTCAACAGTCTGCCAAGTTAATCATGAATGGCAACACTTACAACCAGCTTGAAACTACAGCAAATCTACTGGTCAACAAGTTCAATTCAAACTTCTCATCCATCACCTCCTACCACACTCAAAGAAATATGCATAACCATCCCTCTACTGGTCATTATGAGGGAATGGGTCCTCACTGCACTTGTTAAAGCCAAAAACACATCCTCCATGGGTCTTGACAACAGGAATGGAGGAGAGTAACAGTTGTCCCTCTGCACACTGGGGGCTCATCAACTGAACCAGGCAACTACAGGCCCATAAGCTTGCCCACTCTTATCTGTAAGGCCATGGAGAGAATTATCATGGACCTGGACTCCCAATTTGGCTTTGTCAAAGGGAGGTCTTGCCTGCTCAACCTGGTGGACTTCTTTGAAAAAGTCATCAGGGCCATGGATGAGGGTAAAACAGTACACACATCTCTTATCTAGACTTGACCAAAGCTTTTGATGCAATCCCCAACTCTGGGATCACTGATACATTTACTGCATTAGACATAAACCCCTACATTCTCAGGTGGATAGCAAACTGGCTCACTGATAGGACACATGTTGGGCAGATAGGCTAATCCACTTCCAATAAGAAACTGTCACTTACAGTGTCTCACAGGGCTCAGTGTGCTTTGGCTCACTAAGTTCACAGATGACTGCAAGCTGGGAGCAATCATCAAATCTTCAAATGATGTTGACATCCTAAACACAAGCCTAAAAATGACAAACTCCTGGTGCCAAAACTATGGCCTGAGACTAAATGCTAAAAAATGCATAATCATACCTTTCAGTAAATCAAATATCCCTGCAAATTATAATATTGATAGCACCCCTAAAAGTCGACCCAGTGGTGAGGGACCTAGGAGCACATATTGAATGTAACCTAAACTTTGACCACCAGGTAGCTATGGTAGTGAGGAAATCCTTCTCTGTGGCTCAACTTATAAGTAAAGGCATGGCATCAAGGTCAAGGGAAGCCACAGTGCCATTGTGCAGAGTCCTCATCAAGCCCATAATTGAGTACAGTGCTCCCTTGTGCATGTACCTAACCAGGCCCTTACACCAACTGGAGTTACCCCAGAGGTGTCTCTAAAAAAATACAAAGCATGACACACCATATGTAGACCAGCTAAAAACCATATCCCTTTACTCTGTCTCATATCATTTATTGAGAGGTGACTTATGCCTGACCTACAAGGCAGTCTCTGATCCAGCCCTGATGAAAGTGTTACATATTTGCAAGAAAAATTAATCAAGGATTATGTGTTCCATGGACCAGAGCCTTATTTGTGACTCTAACAGAGCTGGCTGGAGAGACAGATTCATATACCTAAAGGCTACCTAGTCTATGGACTAAACTTCCCATCTATGTAAAACAAGGCCCAGTCTTCACTGTCTTCACAAAGAATTTGGATAAATGGATGGGGAACTGTAAATTCACTCCCTGGGTAGTGCCCATGTTCCTTATGAACAAAGGCAGTCTGTAAAATGACTCAGAGCTCCAACACTCAAAAATGCACTTCCTCAATACTACTCTATTCCACACCTGGGGAATTAAGATATAATATTGTCATATCCTGGGTATTATTGATCAGGCTTGTAAAGGTGATTGCACATTAGCATAGTAATCCCCTATGAACCTATGAACCTGTGAAATAAAATGCTACTTTTGTGAGAGGCAATGGATTCCTGTACCATAAAGGAGGTTGTATCACCAGTCTTCTTTAATAGTTATAATCCGTTCTGAAGTTGCTACAACTTTTGGGAGGTGAACATTCCTCTCACAGCAAAGAACATCCTTAGTGACTCCTCTGCTCACTGCTGTTTGCCATTTGCAGTCCCAGTTCTTGTCAATCTGCTGAAAACACAGTATTCTTCTGGGGCAGACACAAATGCAAAATGTCAGTGTCACAAAAGATGGTAGATTAAACTGCCTAATCACAAGATGGAGGCGTCTCATAAAAGCTACACCTATAACACTTAAAATGGAAAAATGCAACTGTTAATAAGATGGTAAAAAATTTCAAAGTAAACTGGTGGTCCTGGAATACAAATACAAATATTCACTAAAAATACCCACTGGTTCTGTTATATAAAGTCTACAGGTGTGGAATCAACAAGAAGGGTACACACTGTCTCTTAAAGGTCATCACATACTTACTGATGCCAAGTACTGCATCATCCTTTCTTCATCATATACTTTTCCTTCTCTGATTGGATCATGATACAAGGATGGGCTGTGAGATCTAATGTCTCTCTCTTGAGGTTCAGGCCTTTGTCTTTGAATCATTCTTCTTGGCACAGCAGAAAACCCACCCAAGTCCACCTGCAGTAAAGATAAAAACTTACAAAATTATGGCTAGCAGTGATATGCATTTCATAATTAAGTAATATCTGAGCATTTTATCCTCTATTCGGTACAGGCAAGGCATGGACAGTCTGGGTAGTCCATAGAGCACCACTGAGAACATGGACTATACCACACCATATATCTGTAAAGTAAGAAAGGGAGGAGATAAGGTTTCATTTTTCAGTCAGTAGTCAGCAGATGTAAGTGACTGCTTTCTAGGAATAGGCCGTTTTGCCTACTGAACATCTAATGACAATCTTTAGAGAAATACAGTCTAATACCCTACATCTGTTTATAATGAGCATTGTGATGTTAACAGTGTCAAGCCTTGTTTACTTGTGCAGACAGCAAGTCATATGGCTGTCAGCTTGCAAGAGGCACTATACAAAACTGACAGTAACAAGCATACTCAAGTAACTCCCAAAATAGCCATGCCAGTGAAACAGAACTAGGGGCAGCATTACAAAGACACAGTGGTGGGAATTCCAGTATGACAGCAACTCCTTACCCCAGTGGTAAGCCAGGCCATTACCTTTTCTTAGGAAAGGAACAAACCAAACTGCATCTTCTCTGTGAACAAGTGTTGACTGGATAATCAGAAGGCAAAAATGAAGAAACGTTACTAATTGGTCAAAACATTTTGCTAGTAGAAATTGGAACTAACAATTCATCTTTCTGCATTTTCATCTTCATGAATTTCCTCAAGAAAGTAGGTGTCTTACGGAAAGTTGTCATAGGGAGCAGTAAAGTTTTGCTTCCATATAGAAGATGATAGTTTGCCATTTGTACTGAAACAACTGTGAGAACTGCTGTGTCACTCTGTTCATTTTGCGAAAACCACCAAAGAGAAAAACAGGAACTAGATGCACTCAAGTTTATTCTGGTACCTCGGCTTCCACAGCCTTCAAAGGAATAACCTTTACACAGCAAATGCATCTTATTATATACAAAATTCCTTACTTAATTAATTGAATAATTGTGCAATTACATCATTCACAGTGTTTCAGAAAAAAGGGACCATACACTAAAATACTGATGCATAGACAAAAGGGAATATTTATACAAAGACAAAGACAAACCCCGGGATTCATGAAGCTCGGCGCAAGGCCGGCGTAAGGCCTGCGCCGGCGGTGCATGGAATATCCGGCGCAGTAGCGCCATATACATATTAATGAGAGTGCACCGGAATCACAGACACGTGCGTAGTGTACGTGAGCGAGCCCAGGTAGGATGCGTCTGGGCGTGTCTAAGCCAGCATGAGGTGAGCAACCTAATGTGCTGACAGCCATGGTCCGCCCACAATAGTAATGGCAGCAGCCAGGTCCTGTGCAGAATGAAACGCATGTACAGTATGCAACATAGTCCCCGTCCCAAATTAATGGAGAAGCAAATAGAAGCCACGAAGGCATAAGTGTACCCGTCCAAGGAGTAAAGGATACGCATAAGACCGCGTTAGTCCCGCAATGCACTGTCAGTGTTTACACTCAGAGAAGGTGTACAGCCGCATGTCAGCGCCGCACCGACATAGGAGCAGCGACTAAGGTCACCACCTGTCCCACTTTGGTTGGGGCAGTCACTCCATGGACAGTTGTGTCCCGAAAAAGCGTATTAGAAATGGCTGGCGTGCTACGACTTTAGGACAGAATGATATCCCGTATTTAATGTAATGGTAGCATGAATTGGTTATTTCTGTAACAGAAATACCTAAATGACAAAAAACAGAATAAGCAAGGAAATTGCCACAATAATAAGCATATTATTTAGGCAAGCAAGTGAATTTCCATGCTATATAGTGACCGTTTGTATGTGTCGGCCTGTAAAGTCAGATGTGAGTCGGAAATATCCCAGATCGGAAAATGGAAAAGGTGGAAACCCCAGTAGCGACATGGGCATGGTCACCAGGGTTACCTGCTGTCCCAATGTGCCATGGACAGTCCCTGATTGGACAGTCGTGTCCCTGCAACAATCGTAAAAATGGAAAATGACCTCCGATCCCCTGCCATGCAAATTCCCGCAATATACATGTAAATAGTAGCATAAAACATATACATTACGATATGGAACACAGACATGGCATAAGAAAATAAATAAGGAACCCAAAGCGCTTACAGAATAAGCTCATAGTATGGCAAACAAGTGAAGTTCTGTCAACTGCACTAGCCCTGAGTATGTGTAGTCCTGCAAATTTCGAAGTGCCCACATAACATGCCCCACTATGGGCATTGGAAAAGGTGCCAACCATAATGGTCACAAGCAGTAGTGACAGTACATAGCCGGGTAGCTGTGCTGACATAACAACAGTAAGGAAGCAAGATACCTCAAACACAGGCAAACATGTGCATAGCAACATATCCCAGACCCAACAACGTCTCTGTTGCATACACTGGATGGTGTATGATGAAGTGTAATATCCAGAAGCAGAACCCATGCATTCGGATGTACCACACAATAGCCTCATTGTACATGTCAGTCACACCCATGTATACCCCTGCACCCAAACCTGCTAGCATCCGTGTGCAGCTATACAACCACACACAATGTGCATACCTGAACTGTGGTAAGATGTTTGTGTTAGGCAATGCCACTGCGGGCAAATCATTACCCACATGTCCCCAACCCGCATGGTACAGATATGTAAATGGCTGCATGTGAATGTGTCAGCAGAATGTGTACATCCGCATGTAGTATGTACCCGTCCAAACCATCTAGGTTTGCATACGACACGGTGCACATAACTGTACACATGTGGACAAGTCGGTCGTTGGACCACCGCATCGATGATTATCTTTGCTGTGAAGTCGATCACATATAAGCGGAACAGGTGCCTAACAAACAGGGCGTCCTAACAGGGTGCTACAGGCAAAGAAGGGAAACTGGGACATCACATGTGGAGATTAAGCGTAGCTGGACGGACAAATACACACGGTCAAGGTAAAGGGCGGAACAACATGCATATGGCGGATGGATGTTGTTAAGTAAAATATATAGAAACACATATGAAGTTCCAGTTTACACTCGAAATACTATATAATGTATTGAATTGTACCGTACAATATGGCAGTAGAACTAAGCCTGCATGTAATTGGTGAAGCTAAGCTGTACTGTGATGGAATTCTGAACCTGGCAGTAAGCAGTACAGCAGGCTCATGTCTGTCATCATTAATTATTTGCTGGGTTACAGAACAATAAATGTATGTACATGCATAACAGCACTCCTTCCCCAGAGGAGGATGGCCTTGTGAGCTCTATCGAAGATAGCAGTACAACTCCTACCAGAGAGACAAAGCATCGTATTAAGAAATTAACTGTCCACTGTATCGTAACAGTCTAGGGTCCTTGAAACAGCTACAATCACAAAAGGATACTGTAATGTACAAGGTGCCTTGCAAGGCTGTGTTATTCCCATGAGAAAACAATTTAAAAGCACGACCCCAGCACCCACGTATGTATAGACTATTGCGGACCATAGTGATGGAAATGCCCTGTGACCGACCACGTCAGTAAGGTGGGCAAAAGCTGATTGTAAACACTATATAAAGAAACTGCTTACTGTATAGAGTCAGACAAAACTCTCATACTTGGACTGTATATTATTTAGCCTGCCTGTGTACACTACTAAACCGTTCTGAACCCGAGCCTCCTGTGTTATCGGCTGTCACTTAGAAAAGCCTACTGATAAGTACAGTCTGGTTGTAACAACTTATTTCACATTGTGATCCTTGTAATCCGAATTCCCTTGGTAAGCTACAGGTCAGAGTGCATGGCTGGTTAGACATATGCAGCTGGAGAATATGCAGAAATGGTTCTTCTTGAATGAAAAGACCTCCGACTGAATTGTTGTGTGTAAAGAGGCTGTTTACTGTCTGATCTGTGGCTGAAAAGCGGAAAACTGGATCCCAAGAAGAAAGCGTGCAGCCTTAAACAGGAGGCCCAGGTAAGGAGTGTCTGCCTTTTTGTGTCTATTGTAGATCAGGGACCAGACTACATTGTGTTTCTGTTAACAGTAGTGATATCGGGTCGAAGACCTACCCACATACTGTTAAATCTGAACATAGGTCAGGGAACACACAGCAGAGTAAATAGTGATTATAGACACTACAGTGGATACAGGGAAGGAGACACCGCGTGTTATGACAGAAGAAGATGCGTGCGTAGCAGTCGTGTAGAGGATATGGGAGATTATTGAAGCAACAGATCATGTGATCCAGCGTTTGTGGTGGCGTGAAGAATATGCAATCGCAGAGAGCACATAATGTGAGTTACGCAGCAAAATGGGCTAATAAATATGACATTGATGGTATATTAGGCAACATATCGTTACTGAAACATTGTAATCCCTGAAAATTTGATGCATATGTTCCAAGGTAAACACCTGTTCCACCCTGAGAGGGATATGCCCTCTCTGGCCAGCCGTGTCCTGTAAATAAACCGAACAAATGTCAAATGTCCTGATATCTCAGGACAAACATTTCCCAGATATATATCAAAATGGTAGCATAAAACAGTAAATTTGTATGTGGAACAGCAAAATATAATAATAAACAGAATAAGCAACTGAAATGCTACAACAATTGTTAAGCTCTCCTGGCAAAGGGTGAATACCTGTCGTATGTACTGGCCGTGGGTATGCATTTTCCAGGCAAATTACACGTTCCGAACACTAATGTCCCACATTGTGCATTGGAAAAGGTGGCAGCCCTAAGATGTGCAGGCGACAAAACAGCGACAATTGGGTATCCGTCATGCATATCGGTGGACTGAGGTAGTGTACCGAAGGGAATAGAACACTACAAATGGCTAAGCATCATACATACACAGAGAAGATCATAATACAGTAGTAGCGATCGCCCCCCCCCCCACAACACCCTACCACCGCAGATACCACATGCAGGATATTAAGCGGGAGGGCAGGCTAGTCCCCACACGTTATCCTGTGGCAACAGAGGTAGCACAACGAACAAATGTAATAGAAGCTATTGAAACCACATCCCGAACACGTAACATACCTAGGGACACCCGAGTAAGAACACAGTACTAAAACAGAGTGAGGATATCTGTCAATTAATTGAAGTACCGAACCATCATGCAGGACAGGAAGGCCAGGACCGTGGACACCAGAAGATATCTGCAAAGTCATAGAGGGAATTCCCCATCCACAAAGTAATCGCTATTCACCATGCAATACCCTGTATCTCCTGATCTGAAACCAAAAGGGAATGGCGGATGGTACAGTATGTATAAGCTGTAAATCATGTAAGAATCGTAGGGTAGCGTTGGTGCCAGACCCACACACTATATTCAATGCTATGAACATGCCACAGAAGTATCTAACCGTGGTACATATAAGCTATGCTTACTTTGCAATACCTATACATCCACATAGTCCGTATTGCTTTGCTTGTACAGTCAGGGTGACAGATACAGCCATACCCGGCTATCAGCGGGGCTACTGTGAAAGTACAGCGATATTCTCACAGGGGATGGCCAGCTACATTCGGTGTCAACTCCACCGGGGCCAGTCAAGCTCCACTTTAATTGGATGATATTCTGCTTGCGGCCCCTACCCAGCAGCAATGTAAGTAAGATACAATAGCATTAATGAGATTATCAGCAGAACAGGGACATAAAGTAAGCAAGCATAAATTGCAACTACAGAGAATACAGGTCAATTACCAAGTAGGGTAGAACATCACGTGACGATAGGAAGGTAGCAATATAATAAGCACCCGAGCCAACTAACAAGAAGGGAATGATGTCGTGTCTGGCCCGACTAACACATGTTAAATCTGGATACCAAACAATGCTGTGGAATCCGCCAGTATTGTTTGCCTTAACCTTTAATACACTTATGGCAGCACAACACATAGTACACCGGATTACAGTAGCAGAAACAGTGTTATGCAGACTAGAACGATTGATAGCCTCAACAGCTGTAGTAGGTCTCGTGAATAATCATAACACATGTTGTCAGACCGTAGATTGTAAGCGGAGATATATGTCGTCAGTCTTGATGCAACAGCAGGGAAGTAAGCAACGCTAAATAGCTGACTACGCATTGCAGTTGGACACTGTGGCATGGTCAGTGCCACATTGTGTACAGAGCAGTTGTTGTAGCACCCATGGCAGTACAGGCCCGGCCGTAATGTTACTACACCACCCTCTCACTGTGAGAATGTGTCATGCAGTTGCGATCAATCCGCTGCAAGAGAAGATAGAATTCCTGACTCGTGCTAGACATTTGTCATGTCTGACCATACCACTGAGTCAACCTCACATGGTGATTGAGCGTTGTACAACATGAAACCTATCAGCGTCACGTCTGACACCTGTGTATGGCACACCACACAGTTGCCTATACGATATGGATTAAATAACTACACACAGACATGATAACACTGGTATACCCTTAGATGATGCAGAGGTGACAGTTAATGTATGCGGATCATGTAGACAGAGTCCTACAGGAATGAATGAAGTAGTTTATGCAGTAGTTATTGATAATGACATTGTAGTCGGCCAAACCCTGCAGCATAACGTGTCTGCTCAAGCAGCAGAATAGATAGCTTTAACACGTGCTTGTACTGTAGCGGAAAAATGATGTGTGGACATATGTCCCAATAGTCATTCTGTTGTCTGTGCAGTGCATGTTTATGAGCAGCAGTGGAAGAATAGGGGAATGATAACATCCACGGTAAATCGATTAATCATGCGCATACGAACCTGAATGCATTAGACTACATGCAGTTACCCACTGAAGTAGGTAATTGTAAATGTGCAGGGCATAGAAAGCAACAGGATAACAGTAGGAAAGTTGAGGCATGAGCTCATGCACCTGCAAAACAAGCAGCGTCACAGTTGGAAAGTGTCTGTGTGAATGAGGAATGACAAACCTCAGACTGTTTAGATGTAGAAACTGTACAAACAATGCAAACAGCAACTACGAAAGCAGAAAAGCCGGCGTGGTTATGACGAGGAGCAATCCTTGAACACGGACTGCACATATCCACAGTGATAAAGCCAATATTAACGTCTAATATATTCAGATATGCGGCTTTGTGGAGCCATGGGTAGAGACATGTCTCAACAGGGGCGATGGTACATTTGGTTAACAGAATACCCCTAACATACGGAATTATGAACCACATACAAACCTCATCAGCAGCGTGTCACGTTTGCCGTAGATATCATGCACAGGGAGTATTTAAACCGAAGGGAGTGAGTTTACCCACACCACCCTAACCGTTCCGTACTATTTGTATGGAATTCATACATCTGCATAAATGTGAAGGGAACAAATACTGTTTAGCGATTACACATATATATAATCAAAATGGGTAGAAGCATTCCCAACCAGTAATCCGGATGCAGCAGCAGTGGCAAAGGTGCCAGTAAAATTAAGTATCCCTAGATCTGGCATGCTGTAAAGAAGCTACAGTGACAATAGAACACATGTAGTTAACCAGACAATCACGCTACCTGGGGGATTACTTCGTATTACCATGAATGTCAATTGCATGTACAACCCACACTCACCACGACTGCTGCCGCCGTAGAATGGGATCTCGAGACATAAGTAGAGGAGTTAGGTGGGTGACAACCAGACGAGTTACATGAGCTGTCTACCTCTAGCATTGCTGAGCATGACAACAGTTCCAAAAGTAAAGTGCTGCACCCACTTGAAGTAGTATGTGGAATGGCATATCATGTGCCAGAGTGGAAAGCTGTCATGCCTGCAGAGCCGGAGGTCAATGACTCAGTAGTAGGTGACATGAGAGGATTGTTAACTAGTAACAGTGTTCTTCAGTTAAAGTCTGTTACAGATAAGAGCAACCCAAGGCGGATGCATCGCCGCCACCAGTATCCTGTGTGTATGTCACTGTGATCCAAAGAACATTATTGCCAAGTGGACAGTCGCGAATGTCTGTACCGGGTACTGTTGTAGCGCCTACCGCAGTAAAGTTTGCAGAGAGGTCGTCCTGGGTCCACCTCACATTTCTCAAACTGGTAAAGGATATCAAGTCTGATTGACATCTTGTAGCTGATATACCAAAGAGCCGAATCACCCGGCGAAGACTGTATAACAATACAAAGCAACCCCAAAGACATTTATGTTTGCTGTCCTAATGATTATACACCTATTAACCATGTTTGTGTTTACGTTACAATTTCCGGGACCTTACCTGCATATAACTACGGATACAAATACTGATACGTGATGAACTGGCCACAGAGTGTCTTCCACACTTCAACAGATACCTAGGCATGATGCGTGTGCATATAGAGACTAGGAACACATGAAATTGCTGTGTTTGTACTGCCATACCTACATCATATGGAGGACTTCCGATGCATGTTGTCCCCTCGGGGATAGATTGAGACTTGTGAATATCTACACTTTGATACAGGTTCTGTGAGATCACAGGACAACGTGGCAATGTACTTACCTGTTACACAAAAAGGAATTGTATGTTATCATAAACATGGTACAGTTTCAGTTGGTGGGAGTATTTGTAACATAACTGTGTCTTACGAATGTCATATAACAGCCAAAGATCACAGTACTACTTGTAGCACCATTCCTAATTTGTATTGAAACATCATGAGAACAATGTTGAAGGATGTGCAGAAACATCCTGAATTGTAAAACAGTCCTCTGTTCGAGACAGGAATTTGTTACATGCAGAGGTAACCCGCATCAGTAATAAAGTACAATATAGTAATGTTGTTTGTGGGAAATAAGCATAGCAATGGTTACCTGGGAATTGGTCCGGCAGTTGTTATTTGGGTTATCTGGCTCCAGTCACATGACATACTGTACAATTGCCTGTGGGTGCGAATCGAACTATAACACATATAGCTCAAAGAACTGGGAACACAGTCGAGACACCTACTAAGCCAGTGGGTGAAATGGAAGCTGTTCTGACATGTCAGTCCTCTGCAAGAGATAAAGGAATACCGATTCATATGGACTTCAGTGACAGCGTCACAACATGGGCTGGAACACCCCCAGCTTCTGGAGTAGTGAAATCAATCAGGGAACAGAGGAAGTTATCAAAAACTGTCGGAGGAAGGATGAATGTGACTTCACGCTCCTGAACATGTGACTGATGAACTGGATGCAATGAGAACTGTTGTGTCACAAAATGTAATAGTGCGACTGCACCGTGGCGCTGAGAATTGATGCGTCTTGGCGCTTACTGAAGAAGATCGCTGTGTCCAACTACCACATGAAGAGACCAAAAGCAACGCCCACCTACAGGTAATATAGCAGGTGTCATCCATGGCGGAACCAGGCCCAAACCCACTGCCGAACCATTTCCACAAACCATTGGGTGGATGGGGTCAGTCATACTGAATATCATGATTGCCATTTGTGTTGTTCTGCTCATATTGGGAGCATGTGTCTAGTCACGGGATACTGTGCATGTAAGTATTAGTCAGGGACTCTGGCAACATACCTGTACCCAGACTATGTATCAAGACCTGTAGTGGTATTTGTCAATAGAAAATGCAATCCTACTTGCAATGTACATCAAATTACTTGCGTACTTGAACGTTCCACAGCGGAAGGCGCCAGGGAATGAAATAATGTTGTATATGTCTCTGGATAGAGTAGAAGCAATCAAAGGAGGGAGAATGTTAGCAAAATACATATTTAAACATAATATGACGTGCAAATTTAGAAGCTAATAGTGTATAATGCATATTATTCTACCTGACAATATAGCAGTACAGCTTCTCATGCATGTAATTGCTTGTAGTGTAGCTGCAGTGTGATTGAACCCTAACCCTAGCAGTAACCAGTGCAGCAGGTGTATGTCAGTCAGCATTAGTCATCTGCTCGGTTAGAGAATAATACATGTATGTACAGGTATATCTGTCATCCCTCTACTGAGGAGGATAGGCTTGTGAGCTGTAACACAGAGTACAGCTGCTCAGCAGAGAGACACAGGAACCTAGTAGGACACGGGTGAGGACTGAATATGAACAGTGTTGGAACTGTGTCAGAGCAGAACTTACCAAAGTACAGTCTAACTGAATATGTGGCTTGCAAGGTTGGGCTATCCTCATGGGAAAACATGTAATAAGCATTACCTGAGCACTGTTGTAGGAATACAATGTTCTGTACTCTAGCAATGTAAATGCCTTGTGACTGACAACATCATTAATGTGTGCAAAGGATGATAGTATACAGAATGCTCATACAGATGTAACATGTATAGAGTTGAACAAATGTCTAAACTTTGACTGCATACTCCTTTGCCTCCTGCTGCACACTAATAAAATGTTATTAATCCCAGCTTCCTCTGTTAATGAGTGTCATGTTGAAAATACGAATGAGTGTTACAGTTTGATTTAAAAGACTTAATTGACAGATGTTTACGTTCTAGCATTGGAATAGGTCAAGACAAACATCACAATGTCCATGTGTACCACATACACACAGCCAGTAACACGCAGTAGTAGTGCATGAAGGCATACACGACTGTGGGAATAGTACAGGACATATGGCACGTGCCAAGTGCAGATGCATGACACAAACACCAGGATGGGTGTCCCTGCAAAGAGGAACATGTGCCAACTACACCTCCCACAGATGTACTGGCAATAAAAACACATGGCAAACACACAGACACACTACTGTCCAACACATGACTGCAGCGGAGCCTGGTCAAACACCAACATGAAGCATGCACAAACAGGGACTTGAGTAATGTTTGCCTTAACACCCCCCCCATAGGCCAAAGAAGAATAGAATGGACATATGCATGTAATGCTGTGAAGGATGTGTGGTAGTCCTCAGTATCACAGTGTTAGGGACACAGATACACTGTCATCAACTGTGGCGTATGTGCAGCGTACACAGCATACCTGCATGTAATACAGAGGACAATCATGTGCCACAGAAATATACAGTGGCGAAAGACTATAGTGGATAGACAATTGTACATGTGACAAACTATGAATATAGGTTCACACGGCCATAGGTACAGGGTAGGCCATCGTCCCAGGCCCAGCCATAATACTACACCATAGTTAGGATGACTTTGCCAACCTTCTGTGCCTCAGATGAAATACCCATGATATTGCTGTATCTCCGTCAAGCAGTGATAATGATGTAATCCCTGGCCTATACCTGCAATTCTCCATCCAATGGACAACATAGCTGCGAACAAGGCTAGGAAGGATGTCTGTCTCACATGTACTGTGATGTAGATCCACAGCATAATGATTGTCTGGGTGATATATGTGTCACCCAAACACATCCCATGAATGACCGTGACAAGGTAAATGTCACCTGCCCTAGTGATTCTGAGGGATGCGGATACAGTAGGTGAAGCATACACATGACATATGGGTTGACATGGCCTTGTATGTCAGGCACAGGTCAACACCAAACAGCAGGTATGTGACATGATGTGGCAGGGGTCCTACATGTGGGGCAGCATTACACAAAATGGTGTCATCCTGCATCTGTACAACGATCAACCTATGTGGGCTTCCCAGCTGCTGTAGGTGTATGGTCAGATACAGTCTGAATGGGGCAACGTAGTAGATCATAGGTGTAACACGTAATGGGTACAAGGGAACAATGACCTAGCCTGATGTAGATGTGAATCCCTGCACCAACAGGTGGGCAATGTAGAAGACCCACACAACCACGATAGCAACGTGTGTGTGGAATGAATGGTGACCGTCCAACACTGTCCCCTGATTCCTGGTAAACACCCCTGTGCTGAGTGGACAGCCACCTATATGCTGGACAGGGGTGACCTAGTACCTCTCCACAGGTATGATGTTGCATGACGTTGCATTTAGCTGTGGGACATGTCCCTGACAGCAGATATGCATACCTGGGAGGCCCCTTCGAAGGATATCTGTGTCAGATGTCTGTCCCACTATGGCACCTGTTTTGCAGTCATCTACAAACACTGTTGCCCATAGCACCCCTGTGTGTGCCTGTACCATGAAGATGTAGGTGTATGACAGGAGTGCACACATGGAAGGGCCCCATGGGACACCACTTCTGACAGGCAGTAGGTCTGATATGCTGCCAGCAACTATGACCGTGTGGGTTGTGTCACATAGACAGTTTACAACACATTCTGTGATGTGCGTGTTCACATCCCAGCCAATGGGTTTATCAACGCTACCTGAGGGGGGTAATGTGATGAAGGGCTTTGCCAGGTTGAGGTAGGCTGTATGGACTGCAACACCCCCATCAGTGGCCTCGGCGACTGTCCTGAAAATGTCAACCATGCTTTAAAGGCATGAACCGCCCCTGAACAAGACAAACCGTGTGTGAGGCAAAGTAAGTATGTCCCCTATGCAGTCAGGTACGAGCCACAGTATGATCCCTCCCCATGTCTTTGCAGATAGTTCTCCTCAGGGTAATGGGACAGTAATAACCAGCCTCAGTGGAGGTATTGGCCTTCTGGCGTGGGACTACAGTTGCCATGTGACACAACCTGGGTACCCTACCTGAGGTGAGGCTACAAAGAAATAGCTGTCCTAACTGTGGGTCTAATTCATAACCGAGATAGTGGAGTACACAGCGGGGTCACCAGCTGGTCTCATCGATGCTATGTCCACTACCCTGGAGAGAGCATGTCCCACCTGTGTGTCACAGAACATTAGGTGACCACAAACCAGTGGTACACACATCTCCTCATGTGTGGGGGAGGGTGTGGAGATGTCCTCACTGGACTTGTCAGCCTGTATGTTGGCAATGTGTGTATGTTGAGTAAACCCCACCTCTATGTGAACCCAGTCAGAGCATATGTGGGACTGAGCTCCCAGGTGTCCAGCATAGCAACTGAAGGTGGTATGATTGTTAGCCAGGTCCATGTAGGTATATCTGTGGAATGTGCCCTGGACTATTTCATGACAGTGTGTAAGTCTACACATATGATGACCAAGGGTGTCACACCTCACAAGGTGTCTGCTCCACCTTGTAGTAGCCACCTCCTCGTGTTGTACATTTTGTGTATGGCTGGGGTACACCACACTGGATGCTTGGCATTGGTACAGTGAACCACAGTTGGGTAAGTGAATGACTGGCTCATGCAGTCCTGTAGGTACTGGTAGATGGCAAATGTGATTTATGCAGTGGCTGCTGTACCATTGACCACTGGCTCAGGGTCCTTAAAGGAGACCACAGTACTGCGCAGTAGTGTGTAGTCTGCCTCTGAGCAAGCAATGTGTATGGTAACTGGCAACACTCACAGCAACGGATGCCAAAAGCAGAAGCCACTGTCCAAATAACATAGATCAACTTCTGCATGACAATATGTGTTATCATACATGTATTGACATGTGTCTGCCAATTACAATTGGAAATGGCGGTAAGACTGGCCTAAAGTTCCCATGATGTACACAGTCTGGGGGTGTTGTTCCGATAATAAAGTGGCAATACCTCCCAATCGTGACCTCTGGGTATGGTATGAAAGTGGTTGTTAACCTGCAACATTGGATGTATAGCATTGGTTTCTGGTGTCGGAAGACATGGTTCCTGTAGCACAACACAGTATGGGTAGTCAAGCACACATACACAATTGCTGAACACACAGCATCAGTGAAACCCACTGCTCACAAGGACACAGTCCGACAAGCTCTACACTTTACATATGCACAGTGGTGTCCATTGTAGGACCCAAAAATTGTGGAAAGAACCAAATTATGTCTTATTTCAATGCGTACCCGAAATCATTGTCGTCACAGGTACACATATGCACCGCAAGAGTGTTTAATGTTGCTGATAGCTGTGCATGTAATGCAGCACAGATGCACAGAAATACCCAGGGTACCCGGTCCATACAACTGCATCCACATCACACCTCCGCACACATGGCCGGATGTGTAATGGGTACTGTCAATTGTTGCAGTCAAGGGATTCTGGGTATGTAGACTCTGTGCTCGGTGTCGTTTCGCAGGCAATACTTTCTCCCGCCCGTGGGAGGATGTGTCGTATCACCTGCCTCAGTCTCCGCTAATAATGCAAACCATACTCCGGAGAATGCTAAATGTAGGTGTGTAATGTGTACAGCCCATACTACTGTCCAGTAGGCAATTGTCATGGATGGACACCCGTATGGCCAGAATGGCACCCACAACTGCAGACACGGGTAAATGACATAGCCGCGGGAAGGCATAACACAGGAAATACACATAGGGACTACAGTTGACATTCCACATACAAAGCAGGACCGTCGTGCCAACACCGGCGTACACAGCACTCAACCTGCCAGCAACAGACTGAGGAGCACCGCTACCGTGCAAGCGTAACAGATGTGCGACCTGTGGAACACATACTAATGGCACACACACAACGTCAAGTAGGATATGTAAACTATGGCTATCCCACCTATGAAGACAACATGGTTAAATGAATGCATAGGTAAGCAACATGTTCTGGTGGTGTTATAGTGGAAATACAGTGGCGGATATGTCCCATTGGGACGTCTGCGGTTTAAATTGAGCATTTGCTAACCAGCATCGGTGGATGTATGTAATTTGTCCACAGTAGTACATCACCTGGTTATGTAGCACCATGTGGAATGGGTAGTCCAACAGACATCCGCGATTCCTGAACACACAGTATCAGTGAAACCCACTGCTCACAAGGACACAGTCCGACAAGCTCTACACTTTACATATGCACAGTGGTGTCCAATGTAGGACCCAAAAATTTGTCTAAAGACAGGAATGCCGCATTCTTTCAACACTTAAGTGAACTCATTGACGTCACAGGTACACATATGCACATAAGCGTGTTTAATGTTGCTGATAGCTGTCCATGTAATGCAGCACAGATGCACAGAAATACACAGGGTACCGGGTCCATAGCACTGCATCCACATCACACTTCCGCACAGGCCGGATGTGTAATGGAGTACTATCAATTGTTGCGGTCAAGGGATTCTGGGTATGTAGACTCTGTGCTCGGTGTTGTTTCGCAGGCAATCCTTCTACCCGCCCTGTGGGAGGGATTTGTGCGTAGCACCTGCCTTACTCTCCGCTAATAATGCAAACCATACTCCGGAGAATGCTAAATGTAGGTGTGGAATGTGTACAGCCCTATACTAGTGTCCAGTAGGCAATTGTCATGGATGGACACCCGTATGGCCAGGATGGCACCCACAACTGCAAACCGGGTAAATGACATAGCAGCGGTAAGGCATGACACAGGAAATACACATAGGGACCACAGTTGACATTCCACATACAGAGCGGACTCGTGCCAACACCGGCGTACACAGCACTCAGTCTGCCAGCAACAGACTGAGGAGCACCGCTACCGTACAGCGGAACAGATGTGCGACCTGTGGAACACATACTAATGGCACACACACAGCGTCACGTGGGATGTGTAAACTATGGCATTCCCACCTCACGAAGACAACATGGTTACATGAATGCATAGGTAAGCAACATGTTCTGGTGGTGTTATATTGGAAATATAGTGACGGATATGTCCCATTGGGATGTCTGAGGTTTATATGAAGCAGTTGGTAACCACCATCTTTGGATGTATGTCATTTGTTCACAGTACTAACGCGGCGGTTATGTAGCACCATGTGGAATGGGTAGACAAACAGACACCCGCGATCGGGAACATACACCAGCAGTGAAAAGCACTGGGCAGGTGGACACAGTCCAGCAACATCTAACTTGACATATGCACATCGGTGTCCATTGTAGGACCCAAAAATTCTGTTCAGAGCATGCCTGCTAGCTTCCTGCATTACTCATGTGATCTAATTGTCGTCACCACGTCACAGGTACACATAGGCGCATAGCGTGTTCAATGTTGATGATAGCTGTCCATGAACTGCAGCACACATGCACAGAAATACCCAGGGTATCGGGTCCATACAGCTCGTCCACATCACACTGCAGCACACATGAAGGATGTGTAATGGGTACTGTCCACTGTTGCAGTCAAGGGAGTCTGGGTATGTAGAATCTGGCCTCGGTGTTGTTTCGCAGGCAATCCTTTGTCCGCCCGTGGGAGGGGCGTGTCGAAACACATGCGTCACTCTCCGCTAATAATGCACACCATATTCCGGGGAATGCAAAATGCAGGTGTGAAATGTGTACAGCCCCATACCAGTGTATAGTAGGCAATTCACATGGATGGACAAGCGTATGACTAAGATGGCACACATAAATGCAAACCGGTGGAATTACACTGCCGTAGTAAAGCATTACACAAGTCATACACATAGGGACTACAGTTGACATTCCCCATACAAGAAACACAGACAACCAGCCGATGAAGTCCAAAGCAAAGACGAGGTACTGTAGGGACCGTCAGTGACCAACCAGAGCACACCAAGAATTAAAGGCAGTCACCATAGTCTATTGGAGCACACGTCTGCTTCATAAGCAGACTTATTCAGACTACATACAATGTAGTCCAACCTACTACATTTACAAGCATTAATTGGTTGGTACATTAGATGTGCTAGGTACTAATTACATGCCTTAAAGGCAGACAAGCGAACAAACCTTACTTGGGTTACACATCCCACACAGTGAGGACAACAGACATTGCTTGAAAGGTACAGTATTCATCGGAAAATGGAAATATATGTACATATATGAAACATGAACCAACATAAAATGTTTTCCAAATGTCTGACTGTGTAAGCTACATGTATATGTCCTACGGATTGTGCCAATATATTAACAGAACTGCAGACACCTAGTAATATGAATGAACCATAATATATACACATAAACCGTATGAATATGAGTACTGTAAAATAGACCAACGAAATGTAAAGATTCACAATGTGCTAATGTAACATTCATTTAGAAGGTTACAGAAATAAATCAATCAGACATCCATGTGTAAATACTAACAGAAGGCCAGCGAGGTGCTTGCCCTCACATGTACTGGGATGTCGTTCCACAGCATAGTGAGTGTCTGGGTGATGAATCCGTCCCAACAACACGTTCGATTAATGACAGTGTCAAGGTGTCGTCAGCTGCCCTTGTGGTTCTGAGGATCTACCTTATTGACGTGAAGCATAGTCATCAGATCTGGGTTCGACCTAGCCGTGCATGCCAGGCACGGGTCACCTCTGGGCAAGTGGTATGCAATTGTATACAGCTGGAATCCTTTCAGTTGGTCAGTATAACACATATACCTGAGACCCTGCATCCGTTTGTCGAAGAACTGTTGGTGCCTTTCCAGCTGCTGCAGGTGTTGGGTCAGATACATTCTGAGCGGGGCATTGTACCCACTCATAGGTCTATTGGTGATGAGTACAAGGGGACAATGACCTCCCTGATCTAGATGTGAATCCCTTCATGATGATGTGGCCAATGTGGAAGGTCTACCCAACTATGTTAGCAACATGTGTGTCTAACGAACGGTTAACAACAACACGTGTCCCCAGATCACTGGTAACCCCCTCCGTGTTCAGTGGACTGCCACCTATATGGTAGCTCGGGGTAACCTTGTTCATCCCGAAGGGTATGCCTATGCATTTCCTGGCATTTAGCTGTAGGACATGTCTCTGGTACCACTTATCCACATCTGTGAGGCACTCCTGAAGGATATCTGTGTCAGATGTGTGTCTGACCTTGGCATCCGGTTTGCAGTCGTATGCAAACATTGTCACCCATAACCCCCCTGTGTGTGCGTGTACATTGGAAATGTAGAAGCTGGAAATAGTGGACCCAGGACTGAGCCCCATGGGACACCACCTGTGACTGGCTGTGAGTATGACATGGCGCCAGCAACTATGGCCATGTGTGTTCTGTGACCTAGCCCGTTTGCAACCCATAGGGCGATGTATGGATTTACATTCAAGATGACGGGTTTATCAAGTATACCCGAGGGGTATTGTGTCGACGGCCTCTGGCGGGTTGAGGTAGGCTGTATGGACTGGTTTACCCTCAGCAATGGCCTTGGTGACTGATTCTACAAAGTGAAACACGTGTAAAGGGCATGATCTGACTATGACCAAGCTAAACTGGGTTGTATCCAAAGTATCGGGTTCCCCTATGTCCTCATCTATGTGTCCCATTATGATCCATCTCCATGGCTTTGCAGATAAGGCTTGTCAAACTAATGGTATGGTAATACCCAGGGTCAGTGGAGGCACCATCTATGTGGAGTGTGACTACAACAGTCCCCTGTGCTACTACTCAGGTACGTATCCTGAGGTGAGGCTAGGATTACACAGCTGTCCGAAGTGTGGGTTAAATTCCCCATAGAGTTCCCGGAGTGCACAGCTGGGACACCATGTGGACCCATGGATGTTGTGTTAACTGCCTTGGGGCTGGATGTGGGTAATGCTGGACATACCAGCGGCAGGCGTGCCACGTTCGAGTCCGATGCCCAAGGGACCACACACATAGCCGGCCTTAGGCATAGGCCAAGTAGGTAGCCGTCTAGGGTGTTGCTCTACTCGGGGCACCTTTCCAGACTCTATTTGGTGTAGGTAGACCAGGAGGGTAGCGGGTGGCGTAGCGGTGGCAACCTCTTCCTAGGTCACCACTTACCCTAAGGCCACTCCTCCCGTGGGTAATACAGCAGTACCCACACCCAGGCGGGTCATCGCTAGGGTCATTGCTAGTATGGCACATCATCTACGTGGGAAGGAAACCATATATCCCCAGACATAATGGCACAGCATAATGCCTGTTAAGCGGCCAAAGGCAGACATCGTCACCAGCGTCGGTGCGGGCGTACTGCGCGAGATGTCCGTTAACAATGCCGACAATGTGTCGCTTTGTGAAACAAACTCCACAGAGACATTCAATAATAGACAATGACGGACAACCCGATGTCCTCGTGTCTGAGCTGTTCAACCTGTTACGCCATGTTAAATGTGTGTAGCACAGCGGAACCGGGCCAAAAAAAGCAACGGACATGTCTGTGGCTCAGTGAAAGTCACGCAATGTTAAACCCTTGTAATATTGCGACACAGCCCATACATACGGAGGGTTAGTAATGGCAGTAGGTTAGTTCGATCAGACCGTGTGCAATTAGTATAACGAGATCTACACCGGATACACGGACAATGGGCGCTACGGTTAAGACTAATTGGGGGGCGTGACATGGTACCATGGACACGGACAAAAGCGTGCCCATGTGACTCATCTATCATCCGTACAGGGTCAGAGCGGTCCCGTACAGTGGGCGGACAACACCAAACCCAAAGCACCACAGCAACACCCTGACAATCGAAGGCCTGTATGCATATGGGATATAAGCAGCTGTCATCTGAACAGCCCTGTGGTGACGACATATGCATCCTGGGCCATGGCGAGGAATTAGGAATGTTCAACATGCAGTACCGCACCTTTCCCAGCAGGGAATGGATGCCTGTGGCGTCGCGTGTGTGCGGGGGTGATATGTAAATGTACATAGGTACCGCGGGTATGCATATTAATGGCAACGAACAGCTAGCGAGCAGAGGTCACAGTAAGTGACAAACGTGACTGCAGTCACGTTGGAGTTATGACTATAGAACATGTAGATGTGCGCGTGTATGTAAAGCGTCCATGCTGCAAAGACTGTTACATATATAAAGCTGTAAGTGCTTTCTGCACCGTCCGTCAACGGATCAGACATATGTTGCGGAATAGTCACAAGTAGCATAAAACACGTAACCACACAGACACTGTAAACATATATAAGCGGAATACGGATATGCGTAATGTGCGGCGTGCGCGTAACCCACAATCCGGACATGCGGTGTGCGTGTGCGTGTGTGATCCAGTGGAACCAGGGAAGGTTACGGATGTCTCCTCCACACGTTTACATTCATAATTGTCAAATATATGCTTAAATAGTACCTATTGATTCCATGCTTTGTTATCGTAATGCTACTAATATACACATCGATATACAATAACCTGATCAACACACTACATTCTAAGGTGCACTCTCACCAATTATCAACTATGTGTCCGGATACTGATTGTATTTACCAATATTGTAGATATATTAACACATTGTTGCCGTATTATTGTTTCCATGAAGTAAGGCATGCAACACTGATATGTATATGTCACGTTATAATCAAGACTTGGAGCACTGTCCACCTAACTATGAGCAGGTTTATTGATTAATTAAGCTTTAAACCGACTCTGAAGGAAGTGAATTAGGGTCGGCTATGTCATGACATCCGTACTCCGTCGGTGCCCCATGTTAGTAGTTGAGAGAGCTCAGTATCCTTTCACTGTGGAGTCTATCGTATTTGACAGTGTCTGTTTCAGCCGATATATGTTCCATAATGTCGTTTATGAAGATGGGCAGGGCCTTAAGGTTTGCTGTATTTACGCATACTATGCGTGGATATAGATAGGCCATGTCATACAAACGATGGGTAGTCAAGCAGACATCCACGACTGGGGAACATACAGCGGCAGTCAATACCACTGGCCAGATGGGGACAGTCAAACACGTTCTACACTTTACAAATGCACATCGGTGTCCATTGTAGGACTCCAAAAATTCTGACTTGTTTGCTCAGTATCCATCGGAAAAAGCCAATCAGGTACATACCGTGACTACGGCACAGCTGGACATATGCACCACCAGCGTGTTTAAGGTTGATGATACCTGCCCATGACATGCAGGACATATGAACAGAGGTCCCCAGACTGCCGTGTCCATACATGTGCGTCCATATCCCAGTTCCGCACATGAAGGATGTGTCATGCGTGCCGTGGGGGTTGCAGCCCTGGTATCCTGGGTATGCAAAATGGGTCTCGGTGTTGTTTGGCTGATAATCCGTTGTCCGCCCGTGGGAGGGCTGCGGGTACAGGGCGATGCCTTAGTCCCCAGAAAGGATGCAAAGCACCCATAGGGAAATGCAAAAGGCATGTGTGAAATGTGATCAGGCCTACATGAGTGTGCAGTAGGGATTTGCGAAGGATGGACAAGCGTCACGGACAAGATGGCACCCATAATAGCAAGCCTGGTGGAATCACACAGCCGTAGTAGGGCATGACACAGGACATAAAGATGGAAACAGCAGTACATACACCCCGTAGACATCCATCCTGCCATGCGAATCCCAGCGTACACAGCAGCGAAGGTGCTATCCAGTATGTGGGGATCACCCGCCTCCACTCGGCGGAACATACCTGCGACCTGCGGAACACATATTAATGGCACACCAACAGCGTCAAGTAGGAAGGCCATACTATCGCTAAAATATGGAGTTCACACACATAACCGACATACTGTCATGAATTCATAGGTTCTACATGTACCGGCTGTGTTATACTGACGATTCAGTGGCGGATAGTTCACAATGGTACCTGTGAGGATTATGTAAAGCTGTTGCCAACCTGCAGGACTACAGTAACACCCTCTGGGTAGATTGTGGAAGGACACGGGTTACGTAGCACTACATAATATGGGTAGGCGGACAGACATCCGGGAATGGGGAACATACGGCGGCAGTCAAACCCACTGGCCGAATGGACACAGTCCAACATGTCCTAAACTTTACATATGCACATCGGTGTCCATTGCAGGACCCAAATATTACTCCTTAAGTGAGTGTGAGCAACATAGTGTGAACCGGAAGAGGTGACAGCCGTGACTACGGCACAGGTAGATATGTGCACCACAGGTGTCTTCAAGGGTGATGACAGCCGTCCATGAAATGCAGGACATATGAATAGGACTCCCCAGGCTGCTGCATCCATACACGTACGTCCACATCCCATTTCCGCACACATGAAGGGTGTGCAAGGGGTACTGTCGGCGGTTGCAGACATGGGATCGTGGGTATGCATATATGGGTGTCGGTGTGGATTGGCAGATGATTCACCATCCGCCCGTGTGCGGGATGTGGCCATAACATATCGTTACTCCGCAATACTAATACCGATCATCCACGGAAATGGAGAATGCAGCTGTGAAATGTTGACAGCCCGATACTAGTGTCCAGTAGGCAGTTCCATGGATGGACAAGCGTCACGGCCAAGATGGCACCCATAGCTGCCAACCTGGGGAATCCACAGCTGTTGCAAGGCATAACCCAGGGAATACAGATCACGGTGTACAGTACACACACCCATTCAAAGAAAGACCGCTGGGCAGATACCGGCGTACACAACACACCATGTGCCAGCACATCTATGGGGATCCTGCGGCTTCCATACAGTGGAACAGATGGGTCACCTGTGTAAAGATACCAATGGCACAATCTCCACGTCTGCTGGGAATGACATAGGATGGTCAAA
Source organism: Protopterus annectens (assembly GCF_019279795.1). NCBI lineage: Eukaryota > Metazoa > Chordata > Ceratodontiformes > Protopteridae > Protopterus > Protopterus annectens. The sequence continues at coordinate 1,837,553,431 of NC_056743.1, read as the reverse complement.
CTATGGCGTTGACACCAAAGAAAGACATCCTTCGGTGAATTAATAGGATTGATGTCAATACAACATGGCAAACACCCAATGAACAGGGAAGACTTGCTGGCACCCTATGGCCCCAAACAATGTCACACATAGGTAGATGGAACAGTCAACATAAACATTTCGTCCACGACAGGTCGCATATGGTATCCAAAGGTACTTCATAGACATGTATGCGCTATCACCCGTTGGCCCCGTGCGACTTACACATAACATGGACGTATCCAGGCTTTAAATGTCCACCCTTACACTTCCATTTGTCACTTTCTATGCGAGCAATGGGGATGTAGCCACAGCATAGAAAGCAGAGGCATACTGCTAAGGAAACAGACAGATGACACCATCAGAGAAAGTATACAATGAACACCGTATTACATGATATTGTACTATGCAACACAAACAAACCGGAAACATGCAGCAAGAATAGTCACCGTAGTTCGACACAACCCAAGTCTTCGTAACATTTGAACAGTTCATGAAAACATGCATCGTTTTCGTTGTTTCCTAGCGTGTGCAGGAAATATGCTATGTCTACGAATGTTCACAAACAACAATGTGAGTCCTAACATGATTTTAAATATCACACTGTTGATTGTGAACACTGTAACAATTGCTTATTCAGATGTATGGTGAAAGCAGCGGAAACACACACACACTTTCGGAAGGGACGGAGATGAACCTCGTCTATTTACATGAACTCAGTACAGTATGAATCAATTACACAGCGCTACCGAGTTAACTGGCGTGGCGCTGTCGAGAGGCATACATGTAGGCTGCTGGCGTCACCCGCCAAGACAATAGTTGGCAATAGCCAAGGCATGTGTTGCGGGCGTCTAAAAGCATAATCAGTCGCAGAGGCAGCTGGAAACACACACACACACACGGAAGGGACGGGGGCGAACCGGCGACTATCTACATGAACACACTACTGTATGAAGCATTTACAGAGCAGCTACCGAGTTTGCTAAACAGGCGCTGTCACAGGCATGCTTGTAGGCTGCTGGCGTCAGCCGCAAGACAATAGTTGGCAATAGCCAAGGCATGTGTTGCGGGCGTCTAAAAGCATAATCAGTCGCAGAGGCGGCTGGAAACACACACACAGAGACACACACAAGCGGAAGGGGCGGGGGCGAACCTCGACTATCCACATGAACACACTACTGTATGAAGCATTTACAGAGCAGCTACCGAGTTTGCTAAACAGGCGCTGTCACAGGCATACTTGTAGGCTGCTGGCGTCACCATAAGACAATAGTTGGCAATAGCCAAGGCATGTGTTGCGGGCGTCTAAAAGCATAATCAGTCGCAGAGGCAGCTGGAAACACACACACACACACACACGGAAGGGGCGGGGCGAACCTCGACTATCTACATGAACACACTACTGTATGAAGCATTTACAGAGCAGCTACGAGTTTGCTAAACAGGCGCTGTCACAGGCATGCTTGTAGGCTGCTGGCGTCAGCCGCCAAGACAATAGTTGGCAATAGCCAAGGCATGTGTTGCGGGCGTCTAAAAGCATAATCAGTCGCAGAGCGCAGCTGGAAACACACACACACACACACACACAAGCGGAAGGGCGGGGCGAACCTCGACTATCCACATGAACACACTACTGTATGAAGCATTTACAGAGCAGCTACCGAGTTTGCTAAACAGGCGCTGTCACAGGCATACTTGTAGGCTGCTGTCGTCAGCCGCAAGACAATAGTTGGCAATAGCCAAGGCATGTGTTGCGGGCGTCTAAAAGCATAATCAGTCGCAGAGGCAGCTGGAAACACACACACACACACACGGAAGGGGCGGGGGCGAACCTCGACTATCTACATGAACACACTACTGTATGAAGCATTTACAGAGCAGCTACCGAGTTTGCTAAACAGGCGCTGTCACAGGCATGCTTGTAGGCTGCTGACGTCAGCCGCAAGGCAATAGTTGGCAATAGCCAAGGCATGTGTTGCGGGCGTCTAAAAGCATAATCAGTCGCAGAGGCAGCTGGAAACACACACACACACACACAAGCGGAAGGGGCGGGGCGAACCTCGACTATCTACATGAACACACTACTGTATGAAGCATTTACAGAGCAGCTACCGAGTTTGCTAAACAGGCGCTGTCACAGGCATACTTGTAGGCTGCTGACGTCAGCCGCAAGACAATAGTTGGCAATAGCCAAGGCATGTGTTGCGGGCGTCTAAAAGCATAATCAGTCGCAGAGGCAGCTGGAAACACACACACACACACACACACACGGAAGGGCGGGGGCGAACCTCGACTATCTACATGAACACACTACTGTATGAAGCATTTACAGAGCAGCTACCGAGTTTGCTAAACAGGCGCTGTCACAGGCATGCTTGTAGGCTGCTGGCGTCAGCCGCCAAGACAATAGTTGGCAATAGCCAAGGCATGTGTTGCGGGCGTCTAAAAGCATAATCAGTCGCAGAGGGAGCTGGAAACACAGACAGAGAGACACACACAAGCGGAAGGGGCGGGGGCGAACCTCGACTATCTACATGAACACACTACTGTATGAAGCATTTACAGAGCAGCTACCGAGTTTGCTAAACAGGCGCTGTCACAGGCATACTTGTAGGCTGCTGGCGTCACCCGCCAAGACAATAGTTGGCAATAGCCAAGGCATGTGTTGCGGGCGTCTAAAAGCATAATCAGTCGCAGAGCGCGGCTGGAAACACACACACACACACACACAAGCGGAAGGGGCGGGGGCGAACCTCGACTATCTACATGAACACACTACTGTATGAAGCATTTACAGAGCAGCTACCGAGTTTGCTAAACAGGCGCTGTCACAGGCATACTTGTAGGCTGCTGGCGTCAGCCGCCAAGACAATAGGTGGCAATAGCCAAGGCATGTGTTGCGGAGCGTCTAAAAGCATAATCAGTCGCAGAGGCAGCTGGAAACACACACACACACGCACACGGAAGGGGCGGGGGCGAACCTCGACTATCTACATGAACACACTACTGTATGAAGCATTTACAGAGCAGCTACGAGTTTGCTAAACAGGCGCTGTCCCAGGGATACCTGTAGGCTGCCGGCGGCCCCCCCAAGACAATAGTTGGCAATAGCCAAGGCATGTGTTGCGGACCGTCTAAAAGCATAATCAGTCGCAGAGGCAGATGGAAACACACACACACACACACACACACACACACACACACAGACACACACACACACACGGAAAGGGCGGGGGATGAACGTACGCCTATTTACATGCACACACTACAGTATGAAGCATTTACAGAGCAGCTACCGAGTTTACTGAGCAGGCGCTGTCAGGAGGCATACCCTCGTGAGTGGTATCATTTGCAAAGGCAATGCGCCCTTTCGGGTGTTCGGACAGAGTCGCTTGATCACGCAGTCTGTTACCATCCCAAGTCGCCCGTACAGTAACACGTTAGTGCTGCAGTCGAGAATAACAAGTAACTACTGATCAGTACATCACTGCATACTGGGCATGCTCAGACACTTAGACTCGGCACAGGGCAGACATGCATACACATGATGCGCCGGCATGGGTGGAGTAATGTGGACCGTCGTGTGTGTCCAGCCACACAACAGAAACCTGGCCATGCCACAGGCGTGGCCGTTGCGTGGGGATAGAGGCATGCACCGGGGTATTACTGCAGTCGGCTGCGGTGTGCACTGTGCTGTGTGTCTATCTACACAGCTGCCTACTGGGCATGCTCAGACACTTAGAGTCGGCACAGATCAGACATGCATACACATGGTGCGTCGGCATGGGTGGCGGAATCCCGGACCATCCTGTGTGTCCGGCCACACAACAGTAACCCGGTCATGCCACAGACGTTGTTGTTGCTGCGGGGAATATGTAGGTGCAATTAACCATGTGTAGGACTGGCCTACAGTTTGTTGCATGCTACAGACAACCCTCACAAACACAGGATACCTTCACAGATGTCCTGAGGACACTGGTGAGTGGGCATGCTCTCACAACAGCACCGTTTGTGTGACATGAACCACCCATGCATAGCCTGGGAACATTACCCATGGCGCAACACAGTACGCCAGCAGTCCCAGGTGTTCACACACCTGGCCACTGTTAAACAGCCATGCACCATACATACCAGGGGGGGGGATGTCTGACAGTTCTGCCCATCACGCATGGTGAGGATAGGCCCCACACAGGATGTACAGCCCTCAATGGTGATGCAAGAGCGTATAGTGGATCCACTGGTCATCCACTCACTGTAACCAACACCAGCATGGGGGACCTCAGTGATGACCTCTCCACAGAAAACCACACACATCATATGACCGGTGTGGTACCCTACATGTCCTCCATGCCAATGTTGAACAGAGGCCAGACCGGAAAACACCTACCGAATGCCTTCCCGACCACCCACATGCATGTCTGCAACAGGCAAACATGATGACATCAGGACCTTGTCCACCACAGGTAGGCACATGGTGTGGTGGACCGCAGCCACTGACTACCTGTACATCAACAGTTGGAGCTACTACATGGCAGGGCAATGACAGTACCAGGAGAACCATCACCCCTTCCTACCCGCCTCACCCTACAGGCCCACATACCAACATCCAGGTCCGCTCGTGGGAGTGGTACTGCAGAGGGCACATGAGACAACCACAGGGCCTTCCCTAACTGTGGTAAGGACATGGTTGGGGGCACACTGACATGCCTGGAAATGGTCCAGAATGGTACAACAGTCACTGCACCCACAGACATTGTCTGCATACCACAGGACATGTTCCATGCATACATCCCCCCCCCCGAACAGGGAACATATCCATCCCACCAGAGTGTATCCTCCAAAACATGTCATATGGCCTGGGGTGATCCCATATCTCTATGGCGTTTGACACGTCAGCAATGGGCACCGATGGTTTCCCTGGCTGTGTGCTACCCATCCTCTTTGAGGCCCTCGGCCCACACATGCGGCCACTGTGTCATGTTAGCCTTACTATGGGCTATGTCCCCAATGGATGCCATATGGCATCTGTGGTCCCACTATGCCAGGGTAGTGCTCCTATGGACTGTCAACAGCCACACCCTATACGCTTTACAAAAGTTGTCTGCAAAACTGTGTGGGGGGCCATACAGGGGGGCATGGTTTCAGATAGCGGTGTGCAGCCAATGCGGAACATACCCACAACTACATAGTCAAGGCGGATCCTGCCTCCCGAACCTGCTCGTCCAGTCTGGAGTGTTCACCAAGGCCATTGATGGGGATATGTGGGTTTGCACACAGTACCATGACCTGGTGGGGCGTTCAGAGCACACTACACATGGGACCCATGTAAAGGCTCGCCAGCATACATGTGGGGACATATGTCACCCGATGCTTCTCACACAGGTTGGAGGTCACACCACACAGGGTTGGTGCTGAAGGTGCTTTGTCACACTCATATCTGGACCCAGTGGAGGGCCACAGGGCTCACTCCTGTGCACCCTGCCAGATAGCATCCGACCTTCAATGTGCATGCAATCATAGGGGATTGTAGCAGACAAGGTATGCAGATGACTACGCACCGGCCGACATACCCAGCACCCCATGTTACCGTACATCCACCTAGGGCGTCATAGACATGGCTGACTGGTGCCAGAGCCATGGCCTGCTAACAAATGCCAGAGAAGGTGCAGCCCTACCCAGTGTGAAGAACATGTTAGTCCCAATTTCACATGTAGGTGATGCGCCATTAAAGATGGTGGACATGTTCAGGGTAATGGCTACCACACCTGTTGGCAACCTCTGTCAACACACACAATGGCAATGTGGGTGTGAAGACATTCCATTGTGGCCTCCTGGTCTGGATGGAATGGCAACCACATCAGGGGTGTTCATTGTACCCCTGTACACATCACACACCAGTGCAATGACTGCGTACAATGGCACATGTGGCCTGTAGCTAACCTGATGCCTGCAGCACTTTCGGAAGGACATAAGCGTTCCACAAGGGGGGGATGACACTGCTAGGACATGTGTCACAAGGTGCCGGGCCAAGGGGACACTGGCTGTGGATCTCCACAGCACAGCTGCTCCGTGGTGATCTGTGCCCGACATACACGGCCATGTCTGACCTGGGTGACATGGGCACATTCCACCTCCCAGGCCCCATGCGAACACGGGCACAGAAGCGACTGTCAGACACCTCAACCCAGCGATGAGTGGGGCGTGCTGGGGAACAGGGTAGCGGCCAGACACACACTACAACACGGGGAGGGTGCCAGGCCATGTGAAGGAAAGGCCCTGACTGCCTTTGTCCAGGACTGCTACTGGCGTGTGGATGTGTGACTATAGTTATCGCCAGTCAACCTCTGTGTGTCACTGCTAGACCAGGGACTGGGGACTGATGGATATGGCATCACCATCCTGAGGGTGTTAGATGCCACACACAGTCATGCTAGGTCCACACATGTCGTAGGGCACATATCCTGTCACGTTCATGTGTGCCTATGTACCTATGTAGGGGTCCATGCCAGATGTGGGTAACTGTGCTATGCTGATTTTGCCAGACATGCCTGTGGGTACACCACGACTACCGTGGGGAACTAATTACAGTGCTCCCAGTAGGCGCGTGCAAGTACACCATCAGTATCATGCGGGTTAACTGCACCGACATGGTGCTACACATGTAACCACCACACATACTGTGTACACATATCAATGAATGCTGCACCTGTCCTGCATGGTATGTCTGCTGCATGATGTCCGTGCAGAACACACATCACATACACACCTGTCACCAGCCATACACACACACCACAACATACACAGCACGTACTATGCGGACACAGGTATCACATACACCTCTCACTATCGTGTCCACCCTGTGCATCATAATATGTCAGCTTAACCGTGCATTGATGGTGTGGCTCACAGTTATCGCGGCAGAGACTTAATCATTTGCACAGGGTGATATGTGTGCCACAGGCATGGGCTGTACCAATGGATGACATCATGTGTGTGTGTAAGGGCCAGTGCATTGAGTGGGCATGACTATGTAGATTGCATGTGGGTGTGGTGGAGCCCTACAGTTGTGTCTGCTGTGTGTGGGTGTGTGTGTACACAGTTCAGTCATCTGTGATGCCTACCGGGGTATGCTTGGCAGCCCCAGACTGTGCAGTGCAGGTGTTATGGCTCACTGTGTCTGCGGTGGCGAAGTGACCAGCGCCTGCCTGGGGTCGCAGACGCGACCGGGTGGAGGTACAGACTGTCCACTCTCCGATGTCACATGTCCGCTGGAAGCGTGCCTGACGGGGCCGTCCAGGGCCGCGTCCACGTGGCCTGCTCTGTCCAGGTGTGGATGGTGTGGTAGCAGCTGCAGTGCTACTGCTACCATCACTGTCTGTGTGGGCATGGGAGGTGGCACGCACGCTGACCTGCAGCAGGTGGTGTTGCTGGCACCGCCACGTGCCCTATGCCTCACCCTACCTGGTGTTCCTGCACGGATGCTGCGGCTCAAGGATGGCCAAGCCTCGGTCGATGAGACCAGCCATATCGCCCAATCTCCTATCCAGAACATCGGCAAGATGCTGTTGTGCATTCGCCAATGCCTGGATGCTGTCATTTAGAGTGCGGATTGCAGACCTCTGCAGCCTCTGCCCCTCCTGGTTCTGCCGTTCGGCGCGTGCCTGCGCCGCCATTACAGTCTGGAACATCGTCTGGTTATACCAGCTGCTGCACCTGGGCGGCAGGTGTATGTCTGGCGGTGCTCCCCTACGGGCAGCACCTGCCACATGCCTGCGTGGCACTGCACCAGTCCTTACACTGGCAACATCGTGTGTCCCCACACCTTCTGCAGCCACCACACATTCCTGCTCGGGGACAACAGCCGCTGACTGACCATCATCTATGGGCAATGGTGTTGGGGTATGTGTCGGCATCTGAACTGTGTGCAGGGATGAAAGGGACGTATGTGTGATGTTCTCCAGTGGCACAGTCTCTGCCTGTGGCGACCCTGCCTGTGCCTCATGCACATGCTCATCACCACTAGTATCTGTGGGGACACTAGCATCAGATTGACCGCGGGAGGGTAGCACCAACAGCACCTGTCAATACAAAGACATACCATCGGTTACAATACAGACACACACACACACACACACACACACACACACACACACACACACACACACACACACACACACACACACACACACACACACACACACACACACAGCATGCATGTGATTATGCAGGTGGCATGCAGCATTCACACAACACAGACCAGTGAATGCAGACCAGACATTCTTAGTGGCAGTATGTACACTGCCCTGGTGGGGACAGTACAACAGGCAGGTGTCATTTAGTAGGCATGCAGTACACACATTCATGGTAGTTTGCATGCATCAGCGTGATACACCGTGTGGCCACGGGCAAGTTGGGAGTACACATGGCTGGCAACAGTATGTAATGTACAAGCGCAAACATGTGCGGTATCATGTGGGCGTGTGAAGATGGTGTCCACCGCATGCACCACATCATGATGGCTGTCATGGTGCAGTGTTATGTGTATAGTGTACAGATACAATGTATGTGTAACAGTGATGTCTGTGTAGGTACGTTGCTGTGAGCTGTGTGCATAGCTATGCGGTGTGTGGTGCGGGCTCTGTGCCACTGCACAGTAGCAGGACACAGCTATGTGTCTGTGCGATCGTGACCTGGGCGCATTACATTGCCATGTCTGTAAGCCAGTTCAGCTGCTCAGCAGCACATATATGGTGAACATTGGAGGCACCTGTAGTAGCTGAGGAGAGGAATGTCATGTCACTGGTGTACTACATCAGATGTCCGGGGGTCCACTACATTGATGAACCCACTATGTGTGTACAGGGTGCAATGGTGAGTACCCACTGTGGATGTGCTGTGTGGCAACATGCCTGTAGGTATCAACCATGGCCTTGTCTGTCTGACTCATTGACAATTGTGTGTGGTAGACATTGTGCACACGGCCCTGTGGTGGCCCATGTGATATACACCCATACTAGTGTGACGTGTCACATTCTCTACGGATATGCTGACAGTGTGTATGTCTGCTATGTTGTGCATAGGTCATATCATGGTGTGACAATGCTGCAGCCAGACATCCACGTGCATGGGACATGGCATGCGCCATGTCTGGCGTGTGCACCGATGCAGGGGCATGGGTCACATTGGTAACACCTGTGCTCTGGCCAGATCACAGCTCACTCTGTGGTACTGTGTCCATACTGCACTGGCATACCAATGCATACTACACATGCAGCCATTGTGTAACACCTACACCATTGTATGCATAGCTGAATGCACGTAACACACCAATTGGTTGTGTGGTGTCATACCACTCTCTGATAGCAGGTGTATCTACTGTACATGGGTGGTGTGTATGTCGGGTGGTGCGAGCTGTATACCGTGGCGGGGCACACACAGGTGAGCATGTCATGCCTAGACACATGGGGAATATCAATACAGCAGAACATGCGTTTGACTGGCAACAGACTCACCTGCAACAGACCCTTGGCCTTGCGACACGCCAGTCGTACCTGTAAAGGCATTACACAAAGGTATACACATTAGCCATTACTATCTCCACGGTCAGCACTGTGCATGACACATCATGCATGTGTGTGGTTGCATGTGCTATGCACATGTCTCTAACACAACATAGCATACAATGGTTTGCATCTTGTGTGGCCATATACCTGGCATGTATTGCTATATCATGTGTTGTACTATGACACCCACACCCTGGTCGCCTATCATACAAACATGCAACACTGACGTACCAGGCAGCTCCAGGCTCATAGCGCGGGAGACACCCACCTCCACGATGTGCACAGGTGTTTCTGCGTGTTGTTCCGTGGGTGTCCCCAGACTAGCCAGGAGCTCCTCCGTACCTGTGAGTGGGGGCTGTGTTCGTGGCCCACCACCTGTCCCACGTTGTTGCCTGGCGATTGCAGCGGCACGCTGTCTTGCATGCCGGATCAGGTCTGTGCAGTGCCTGCGGATCTGTTGGTAGCTGCGGTTGTTTCGCCCGCTCTTCACCCTCCTGCACAACTCCTCCCACATCTCCTGCCGTTCTTGTGCCTGCTGTGGCACATGGCTAAACAGGGCGTTGTAGTTACTCTGGAGGTATGGTATGATGACCTCCTCCTCCTGTCGGCTAAATGGTGGAAGCGGGGCGTGGCATTATCTGGAAGACATAATGATGGTGGCAGGTCACATTCACACTGCTGTGCTGGCATACTGTTGGAAATGCATTGCTATGACATATGCGACATCTGCACAGTGATCTGTGAAGGGCATCGTGGCGGTGACACAGCCGATGTTGTGGCTTCACACCATTGAGCACTGGGTGTCACATCATATCTGTGTGCCACCCCATCACACTGTGCGCACCATGTAGATGTTAGCCTGCCATGGACATGTGTACCTGGCTGCACCTATGTCCATATCAGTTGGCATATGTCCCCATGTGGCGTCTGTGCTACTGTTCACCTGTACACTGTGTATATGTCAGTACACATCAGGGCTGTGTCCATTGTGATCGTCAGCAGCGGCACTGTACACATACACATGGACACCTGCACATGCATGTGTTGTGCCATGTACTTCCACACAGCACTGTACGGTGCTGGACAACTTGCCCAGCTCACCTGTGTTGCGTATGTGATACACATGGAGCAATGTGTAACCATGACACATTGGCAGGAAAGGTCATGCATAAGCGTGTACCGCACACATTGTGCAGAGCATCACACAGCACCTGTAACATGACAGGGTGCATCGCCACCACATTACTACTGTGTATGGTTGATAGTGAGAGTGCCTTTTGTCCATTGCACCATGTGGGACCGTGATAGCTCATGCAGCCTTGCTGGTCATCTCTGCATGATATGGCAGGGTATGCCACATACATGGCAATGGGTGTGACCCACTCAGGGGCTGGCGGTATTGGCAGGGTGGCTGTCCATTGCTTTTGTCATAGCTGTGTGAAAATGGACATTCCACATGTTTATCACCATGGTGTGGACACTGTCCTCCAGCGAGGTATGCTGTGCGCTGCTTGTTGAGGGTGTGTGTGGTGCATGCAGGTATCACACATCCATGCATACACTGTAGCCCTGGCAGGTGCTATGTGCTGGGATGTTGATCGACACAATGCTGTATGTGTAGACACCGCTATATCCCATGCACATCGTTATCTGCCTGTACTGATGTGGGTAACACATATGTGTACATACATTGCCGCTGCCACCCACATGTCTGCTGCTGCACTACACACGCCATCCCTCCCTGTGTGAATGTGGTGTTGGCCTCAGCAGAGGTATCCGTGTATGGGGACATGGATGTTCACATAGCAGGCCCACTGATGGTATCGTCCATCTGACCATACACATATGATGCACCCCTCACACATCGACCCATTCATATTGTTGTTCACAATGGTGACACGGCTATATTGCTATGCGGAGCCATTCACAGACATACATACACAGAGGCATGCAGCCCATCTGTGTCATTGGCGGACTATTGGTGTTGTTTGGCACCTAATGTGTTTGACTGCAGGTGTCGCAGACCTACTGTGCACATGTCTACATGGTAGGCCTGTTCTCGGTAGGCATCTGTGATGTGCTGTGCACATCTCATACCTGCACATTTGCTTGTTGTCCATCGGTCCACAGGCCAGTGGTGGGACATACAGGGATGTTGCGGAACATATGTACATGCGACCCTGTACAACTGTGGCGCTAGCCTCTCAGATGCTCATGTGTCGTGGGCGTGAACACCGTACACACACATGTGGTTGTGGGCGCCGTCCATACCCATCTCCACCTGTGGGTTGCTATCATCCCACACACTCCTTGTACTGTATGTTCAGGCTATGCAGCTATGTGGGGCTTGTGTGCATACAATGCGATACTATGTGCCTTTGCACCCATCACGAACATTGTCACACAGGTACACCGGCAGCCATACACATCGCAGATTGTTGTCAGCATGTCACATGTGGTACACACCTAACACATCTCCTGCGGGACATGGTACTCTGTATGGGCATGTCCAGTAGTGACATACCACAGCTACCCCTACATGGCGGCTATGCAGGACATGTCTGTGTACATCTACTGTGACATATACACAAGCAATGCCCCCTACCGACATCACATGGTACTACCTGTGGGTATGTGTGTCTGCATCCATGCTATGGCCATAGATGACAATTGTACATCTATATGTGCAACATACCTCAGTGGGGTTGTCATGAGCACATGTTCCATGTGTCAATGCATTGTTCATGTCTGTTTGGCAGTCATTGTTGTGCATGGTTTACATGGCTGACATAGTGTACTGTGTCTGATTCCAGGTACTTCATTGGGCTACCAGCATTGTACATTTCTACAGCACATTCCAGCCATCATGTAGACAGCTTAGATGACAGTGGGAGGTGTTCCGCCATGTGCACATATGTCACACGGTGCAAGGGTGACTGACACACATTGTCGGGACTGGGTTCTGACTGCTGTGGATGTGTGTGCGGTGTTGACAACCATGACTGCACCAGATGGTGTCTTCTGGATGTGTGACATTCACAACAAACACCCACATTCACATAGCAGCACATCGTCCACGACAATTGACATTCCTGCCTGAACACTGTATGCGGTATGTTTGTATGACCACTGCATATATCACTGGTGGCCACCAGCATGGCTGCCTACAACAGCAGTGTGTATCCTGTGCAAACATGGGTTACACCAGTCACACCACACCTGTGCCAGCTGGCCCTGTAGTGGGTGACAGTGCAGTTCCATTCATCATGTAACAGTATACATCATGCACCAGTATGTTGCAGACATGTGAGCGGGTGTGCTACTCAACATATGCAGACATGACACATGACCTGGTACACCGTGTCTGCCTTGCCACCTGCTAGTGTGACCACCCTGTGATGACATTATGCGGCCCACATGGGCGTGGACATGTGATGGCTCAATGGTGAATTAACCGTCCAGGTGTGTGTCTAGCCAGGTGTCCAGTAGCCACTGGTCTGCATGCAGGGATAGTCTACATTGGCCTACTCTGTCACTGGGACTGTTGACTATGGTCATACTGTTGTTATGCAGGCATGTGCTGTTTGTCCAGTCTGATAGTCGTGTTGAACCACACTACCGTGGCACACATGGCGTGTGGACATCTGGCTAAGGTGTGCAGCCCACATGTACATCTTCTCATGCTATGCTGCCTGTGCAGCGGTGTCACATGTCTGCCTCTGGCAGGGCTGTCACAGGTGGGCACAGCATGCAGTGATGTGTGACAATGCTTACACCCTCCACTGTGCTGTACAGTAGCACTGCACACACAGTACAGCACACATGTCATTTATCTGATTGCCTGGGACATGCCTCCATGCCCTACGGCACACCTGCCAGTCAGATTGTACACAGATCATACCTCCCAGTCACATACCTGGACTGCAACACACACAGGTGGGTGGTTCCCAAACCACACCGTGATTTACACACATACTGTATTTTCCCATGACACATTGCATCATAGGTAGTCCATGTTCAGATACCCATGTTTGTGACCAGTACACACATTGTGACCCGCGCCAGTGCAGACACTGTACACCACAGGTTACATGCCAGTCGGGTTGGCATGCTGTACATTGCACCTGGGACAGTTGCTACTGCTATGTATTGCGGGCAACAGGACCTTCCCTAGTATGGACTCCCACGTACCACACATGCTTGGCCATGCAGTGCGCATAGCTGGGTGACACATTACGACACATACCATACCTGCAATACCCTCAGCATGCACCAAACCTCCATGTGTCTGTATGCTAGGCCTACACCTCCCCTCTGTTTGCTGAACATCCGTGCTTACCATCCCTGCTCCTCCACACTTAAGCACACAACCATAGCAGCATGCATGGTACATACACACTACAGCCGGTATTACTGACATCCACTGACAGAGGTAGTTGAGGGCATGGCACCCCATCCGATGGACAGTCTATGTGCCTATGCCAACAGTGATCACAGTGCACTTCTGCTACATTTACACACTGGTAGGGACCATGCTATCCCACACTGAGACATGGTGGTGCTGGCACTTTCACAGGCCACAGTGGTATTCCTGTTCCATGCACCCGTGCTGTATGGGCACATGTGCAGGCTGTTGCGCGGTAGTTTTGTTCACCTGTGTGTTGTGTGTCACTTGACAGTCATGGTGTGTCCTGCTGGTGCATGACATACCCCACAGCTAGCTAGCTACATGACTGCCAGACATTGCAGTGTGGGCCCTCACGCGGTGTGGTGGTATGTCTCTGCTGTTTGACTACATCCACATTCAATGCAGCATACCGCGGTCATGCAGGCATTGGCGACACAGATGTTGCTGGCATCCTGCCTGCCAATGGGGTACCTACCAACAATACACTCTCACTCACTACAGGGTTCCAATCCTTGGCTGGACATTGTATTAACCCTGTGGACACATACATAGTACTGTCATGCACATGTTATGTCTGGGAACACAGTCCCAATGTCACCTCAACCGCCGTGGTTGTTGTATCCGCCAACCTGGCTGTTACATGTCTCTGCAGCAGCACCGTCAGTGACTGCTAGCCCATTCATGTCGTTGTGCACCCTGACCACCACACTACCACATCTATCACACTACATGGATGGTACTGCATTGCCGTATGGGGCTGCATCTCTACACCCATGACTGGGCCATTCAGTATGGCACTGGGCCACATCTTGACATACATGCTTCACACACTCAATGACTACCTGCATGCCTTTCCTGGCACCCTTGTTGGGCTTCTGTGCACCACAGCACACCACATCCCATGCTGGCCACCTGTCATATTATTGCATGGGTGGTTGGGGTGCTACAGAGGGTATCACATCAGACATGATCCGCTCTTTGCCCTTCAGCACCATTCCACTTTATGCTATTGACAGTGTACACATCCTGCATCACATCATACCGTATGTTTGGCGTATTCGCCATGTGCCTTCTGTACAGTTCACACAGTGGTGCAGGCATATCATGCTGACTCGGCGTTTCGGACTGGTGTTCATCGGACGTGGCGCATTTCGGTGGCATGATAAATCATGGCGTTGACGGATGATAAAATGGACATCGTTAATGCGTTCATATTAAGAACGGGTGTAAGGATGGATAAAGAATGGATGGTTGTACGATACGTTGCCCTCGATGGACGGTTCTGGATGCGGCGAATGCGGTTGGCGGCGCTGCGGCATGATGGATGATTTATGGAATGATCAGCATTCGGACGGTGATCGGTTTTGGATGTTCTTCGATTCGTTCCAACCGGTCATTTCGAACTGGACGCATGGACATGGAATTAATGCATCTGGAACTTTCATATGATGAATGATGAACGACGATTGATCCGTTCAAGTTCGTCGGAATGATGAACTGCGATAACCGGTTCATCGATATTTGCTGCTGCCAAGACGGATGGCATGTTGCTGTTTCTATTCATAACTACTATTATCCATATGATGGGGCGTACGCTGGCATATGGCCAGCAATATCGTGCGTTATGCGAACAAACGCAGAACCACGATGGTAGCTATAGTGGGACGGGTGATAGCATTCGTATGGTGCGCTGCCATGATACTCCACCAGCAGAAAAACGTTGGATATCGCGGCGTTGGTAAATGTTTGTTTCGGGGTAAGGACTGCAATATAAGGAACAGATATCGCTGGGCGTTCGCATACCGTGGCGATACGGATACTTTATCCATTTCTTCGAAGGATGCCGCTTGCCAACATTCTAACATTTCAGAACAATAAACGGCGACGCTTCAGGGCTAACAGGCAGGATTTCGACGCATAACGCTCTGATATATCCGGCGATTTTCGGACTCATGATATTCCACTGCGATGATGACATCATCGGCATCTAATATTCCACTGCCATTCCTTCCATTCCACCCGACTCTTTCTTCCATTTCCTTCCTTCCATTATTTCCTTCCATTCCATCCATCCATTTCCCTCCATTCCTTCCTTCCACTACCTTCATTCCCTTCTTCCATTCCGTCCCTTCCATCCATTCCTTCCATTCCTTCCTTCCCTTCCATCCATTCCACCAATTCCATCCTTCCATTTCCACCTTCCATTCCATTCCATTCCATTCCATTCCATTCCATTCCATTCCATTCCATTCCATTCCATTCCTTCCATTCCATTCCTTCCTTCCTTTCCATTCCATTCCATTTTTCATTCCTTCCTTCATCCATTCCATTCCTTCTTCCGTCCATTCCTTCTTTCTTCCATTTCTTTTCCATTCCTTCTTCCTTCCTTTCGTCCATTCCATTTTCCTTGTGTTCCATTTTTCTTCCATTCCTTTCTTTGTGGGTCTTCCTGTCCTCTGTTCCTTTTCTTCATTCCATTCCATTCCATGTGTTTGTGTTTCCTCCTTTTTCTTCCTTTCTTCCTGTCCGTTGTCCATTCCATTCCATTCGTGTTCATTCCATTTGGTCTCCGTCCGGTGTGTCCGGTGTCTCCATTCGGTGGTGTCCGGTGGGCTGTGTTCCTGTGTGGGTGTGTCTTCCTTCCTCCATATTTCGTGTGCTCCGTGTCGTTTCGTGTTATTCCTTCCGTTTCCGGGCTGCCTTCTTCCTTTTCCATTCCATTCCTTCCATTCCTTCCATTCTTCCTTCCTTTTCGTGTTCTTTTCCATTCCTTCCGTTGTCCTTCCTTCCATTTCCGTCCATTCGTCCGTTGTTCATTCTTCGGTCGGTTCGATTCATATCAGGGATCTGGGATAAATATGCGTGGATGGTGGCCAGGCTGCGGACGATACGCTGGCGGCGATATTCGCTACTTTAACTGGCGTTTAGTTTGCTTCGCGTGCGGCCAACTGGTATTTAGTAATGAAGCGTGAAGCGCACGTAGGTTGGAAGATCGGGTGCAGAACGCGGTCGTTGCTTTTAACGTTTGTTTAACGGATTTGGCAGCGCCGGAAGCAGCAGTAGGCGAAGTGCGTATCTTCAAAATGGGAGAATAATAGATACTTATTAACTAAAATTCTATATCATCATTCAAAAGGGTTATTCACCCTATTGTCATAAGTTTTATGCATATTCATATGAATGATCAGGACTAAGTAATCTATCCACTGCTATTCTTTATGGAAATCTCGAATAACCTCTTTCCAAAAGCCTATTTCAACCATCTTGAATTCAAAATCAACAACAATCTCTGGAAATTATGCTCAAAGGTGGGTTTAAACTCCCCATAAGGAAGTGCTTCAATCAAATGTTTTTGGGTGAGCACTGGTTGCATGTAGAAAATTGTTAGTTGCAGTAACTTTTCTGTGGGGTCTATATTGCACTTTATTATTGGGAGTCCACATATAATAAAATATCTAAGAACTAGATGGTACTTTTATTCCAAAACATAGGTGAATTCAAGATAAAATCTATTATTATGGCAAACTGGCAACAAAACCATTAAATTCCATAATACTGCCGGTACATGCAAAATCAGATCATCAATATATCTGTAATAAAATTACAACATTTCTGAAAAATTCAGCCTATGCAGAAAGTTAATTTCTCTATTCCCTTGTTTCTCTTATTTCGCTTTATCTGTTTGGGTTGGTTCGGGATGAACATACGGTTTGAATATCCAGGAGGTCTTCCTTATATTCGCCGTCGCCTGATGCATGTGGGTTAATCAGGCCAATAGCTGTTCCTCGGTGTGTGCTTATGCGCATATCAGCGGTGATCCCCTTCCTTTCGATTCGTTACGTCGGCACTAGGCCATGGTTCTTTCCTCGTGTGGCGTTGGTTATTTGCAATACCTTCGTGAGGATGGTATGTATTGTATCATGTTTGTGTGACTGCATCCGCTATGTGTGTTGTCGAGTACATTTCGCTGTGGTGTTAGCCGTGGTTTGTGTGTGTTGGGTATGGTATTGTGTTCGACTTGTGGGTCCCGTGTCCTGGCGGCGTCTGTCGATGGCGTTGTGCATTCAAATGTGTTACCTGGCTGTTATTTTCCTGTACATAGCGAATGCATGGATGCATGAGCCGCTGCTAGTGTTTCCCAGGAGCTTGTTGTGGGTATGCCGCTGTCATTCACTGCCTGTATGTGTTTGCTACTGTTTTAGCTGTTATCCCTTTGATATGTGCAATGGGGTATATCTGCGGATGTGGTTGACGGGGACGGTGTGTGAGTCTTGCATTTATACATACCAGATATGCTTGTGTGTGTGCTCCATCCGTGCTTAGTGAGCTGCGGGTTACCTGTGTGTTGTTCCGGGAATATTTGTTTTGTTGATGTCGTCTGCTGTCGGTGTCGCCTGCATGTGTGCTTCCTGCACGTATTCCTCCTTCACATCGGTTATATATCTGCGGATGTTCGTCCGTGCCTACCATCCATTGGCATTTTGTCGCTGATAGTTACGGTGATTGTGGTCCTATACTTGGGGCGGACTGTATGCTACCGGTAGCCTCCTATTCGTGTGCCGCTTGCTTACGTCACGGTCGTGGAACACACCGCGGTATTTACCGGACCGTGACTGTTCACGATCGGTGCCGGGATGGCACATTCGTATTTTCGCCGTACATGCCTGATGCTGTGTAACGCGTTGCCGACGGACCGTGTGGAGTGTGCGTTATGGCCGCCATACCTACGGTCGTGGTTTGTACATCGTCCTTTGCATCTCCTGTTTGCTATGGCCCTGTGGTACACTTTGGGACATTTGCGCTTTGCATCATTTTACGTCGCCACGTGCATAGCCACTGAGGAGATGTCGGTACTACTTTGTGGGTACTGCTGTACATCGCCTATGGTTCCTGTACTGTATGCCTCGCCTATTATTACACTCCGGCTGTGACATGTCACCTTCATACACAGTTTACAGTGGCACACATTACACACACACAGCGGAACACACGACAACCTCACCTCACACATACACATATTGCCGCCATGGCTGTCAACCTTCTATTGCCGGAGTGGGGAACACACACAGTAGTAATGTGAAACACATGGGCATAATGTGGAACACATAGTAATGGCATAGTGACAACTTCAGCTAAGTAGGTCATAGGTTGATTATGATATGATGATTTACTTACAGTGAAGAACCTTTAATGACTTACTATGAGTACATTGTATTTACCAGGATGTCATTTATATACATTCCTAACAATGGTTGTTTGAGAGACATTTTCAATGTGGAACTTGGAGGAACTGCGAGGAACATGCACTGTTTTACACCCCAGATGAGGTAATCCTCATAATGTCGTACACTTCACTGGTATGCTTTCCGCTTTAGACCGACGGTTGGACACAATACCTCGTTGGCCGCATCGCCGGTGGCGGCGTGTATCTCCGCACTCATGTCCTATGGATATGACACGCACATATGTAGGGTTGCCACCTTTTCAAATGGCCAAGGTGGGACATTTTTAGTACGTACGTCAGGTTTTGCATGCCAACACATACCCACGGCCAGTACAGAGGACAGCGATTCACTTTTTTGACGGAATACAAAGCTGTAGCATTACAGTTGCTTATTCTGTTTATTATCATATTTAGATGTTTCTTCTACAAAATAACTGTTTTCTGCAACTGATAGCGTAATTATGGGAAATGGTTTTGTCCTACAATCTCAGGACATTTGCCATTTTGTCATTGTTTTGCAGGACACAACTGCCCAAAGGTGGACTGTCCTCACAACGTGGGACAGGTGGTGACCCTACACATATCCCGTTACTGTACCGTGGACGGTGACCATCCCGACACGCGGATATGTATTGCTGCAGGTTAACATTTCCATGGCTGGCGTTACCTGCCCTGCCCACCCTCCAGGATGATCGGGTTGTCGGTCACTATGTTTAATATGTGGTGATTTCGCGTCTTACTTATCTGTGACCTTGCATCCCTGGGTTCCATATTACCCTGTTGTCCTTTCTATCTGTGTATGCGTACATATATTTCTACATGTGTACTGATATGTATTTCGGTATCTGTGTATGCAAATGCGTACATGTGTGCTCCACTTGCGCCGATAGTGGCAGCATATGGCTACGCCGTGTGCTGTTGAACCGGCGTGCGTTGAGGTGTTGGCGTTCCATGCTCTGCTGACTATTGGGTGTGCAGTGTTTGGCGGTGCCTTTGTTGGAGTCACACATACGTCCGCATACGGTACACATTACGGGCGGACATGTTTGTGTGGCGTCCATTTTACTGTGTGTGCAGGTCAGGAGGTGTCAGTCCATGGGGCCTACACTGTCAAAGTATGTGCTATCGTTCCCTCTTTGCCAGGGCGTAGGCATATTGGGTGCCTCTGTCTACCTACTGGGGCTGGCTCAGTGTGTCCGTGGCGGCCTTACGCCCTGTGCCTGTGCTTGCCCTGGCAGTTGTGGCGGGCTTGGTGGCCCTCCGGCATTATGTCCCTGCAGCAGCTGTTTCCGCAGAATCATATTGTGTAGCATACAACATACTATGAATATGTGGGCACTTGTGCCTGGAGAGTACTGCAAGGCTCCACGGATGTATCCAAGCACCGGAACCGTGATTTCAACATCCCAACACACGCTCTATGATTATTCTCGTTTGTGCGTGTGCCTCATTATGGCGTTCTTGCATGTGTGTGTGTGCATTTCTGATGGGTGTCATCAACCACGGCTCCAGTGCGTAGCCAGCATCCCCCACAAGGTGACCTTGTGTGATGTCCCCACTGGCGAATACCTGATACAGCTGTGAGGCATGCCAGATATGGGAGTCGTGGTAGCTTCCAGGGCTGCCAGCACACACATCCATGATAATGCCCTGCGCATTGCACACGACCTGGCAATTGATGGAGGTATCCCTTGCGGTTTATGTAGCGTCTACCCTGCTCCCCAGGTGGTGACTTGATTTCTATGTGCGTACAGTCTATCGCACCCAGGACCTCCGGTATTGTGCCACACGGTGGAAGCGGCGCATATTGCTAGCCAACTCCTCCTGAGATGTGGGGAACTTTATGTGCTCATGGGCATGTGGTAACATGGCATCCAGGAACTGGTGTAGTACCCTGGATGCTGATGCCTGTGAGATGCCCATTATGTCTCCGGTGGGCCTTTGGAAGGTACCTGTAGCCAGTATTCGCAAGCTCACACATACCTTTGTGTCCACTGGGATGGGCTCCCCTCTGTTGTCTCTTGTTCTCAGGCGGGGCCGGCACAGCTCCACTATTTGCTGTAACGTGTCCCTGTCCACCCTGTAGCGCTCTACTATCTCCAGGTCTCGCAGCCCCTGGTAGGTCACCCTTGCTCTGAACACTCTCCTTCTCCTGTGAGGCCTACGGTAGTTGTCGGCACCACCCTCCGCAACTCCGTCTGTCTCTGCCACATACCTATGCATCACGGCCACGGCGGCACCCAGCATATACATGTTAAAAGTTCCCCGTCTGTTTACACCCTACGGTGCGGCGTTTGGGAAATCGCGCTGTGTGTTGGGCGCATTCACATTTAGTACTGTTGTGCTGTATACCCGGTGATGTCATTGGGTGTGTCTGTGCGGCCCTATCCATGGATTATTTCCGTGGTTTTACGCTTGCAGCTGCAACGGTACTGCCTGTAGTGTAACATTACAGTTGCCTGCATTGCCTTCGCCTGGCATCTTACATTACTGCATCCTGCACGCAGCTGGCATATGATGCATTTTATCTGCGGCCGCAGTTATGCTACATCTGTACTTGGCTGTGCTATTTCGGTTCTTTGCTCTTTGCATTTCTACTACATCCCCTATTATCTTTGCTCTCATATGCCTCCCCTTTCCCGTTCTGCAGGAGTCTGCATGCAGACTTATCAGCTGCCGGGGTTTGCCCTTCCTGCATTGATTGGTGTTAATTGCTCGTTACGGATACATTTACACTGCTTCCGCATTTCCTCGTATTCTCCGCATTACCTTCCTATATCCCTGGTTGTTGACGGTGAGGCCGTCACATGACTGGTTTCGGGAACGTAGTCATCCTCGTGCACATGCATTTGTACGCGCATTCTGTACTGTCAGCGCATCTATTTCCTAACACGCCAGTCATGATGTTGTGATGTGCATTGTACAGCCCAGATTTGCTGTCCTCCAATATCCTTCCTCCTACGGTGGCACACCCCTGTGTGGTTGACATGTATCTGGTGTAGGCCACTCCTCGGTGTAGTACCGCTACGCCATTTGCTCCATCCTTACGCTGGCGCCGTTTTTGCGATTCACTATTATCTGCCTCATTTGCATGGAATTGACTACTAATACCTGGTTACGGCGCCGGACATCGCCTCCACTCCTTGACAACCATTGCGCTGGGGTTGCAGCTTTACATACATACTATGGTGTGTGGTGGCTGTGCAGCTGATTTGTGTTCTAATGCTCTTTTCGGACATTATCATATTATTTCATTGCTTTACAACTTCTGTGCACACATCCCGGGGTCTGCTGTTCTTTCTACGTACGTGCCATTTATGTCATCTTTTACATTTTGTGCATATTTTCTTTGGACATTCTCGGTGCCTTTCCACATTGGCATATTGCACCTATATGATACCTGACTTTGACAGCCTTCCGTTACTCCTCCGGTATGTTTGGGTAAATGTAAACCGTTTTTTTTGGTTTACATTGCCGTGCCCTTACGCTACGCCTGCGCCACTTCGTGGATCGCTATTGCCCTCATTTGCATGGTGCAATACCGCACACAGTGTGTTTTGCATACCTACGCTGGGGGGCGGAGACGGTCCGGCGCACGCCGGTAGTGCACGTGGAATTCATTCATACCTGAATCGCTCAGCAGCCATATTTGGCGTTATAACGCCAACGCTATGCGGGCGCCTGGCGCAAGGTTCATGAATCCCGGGGAAAGTGTATTATAATACATAAAACCAAAATTTTAAATAAATATCAATGCCCCAGATGTCAAATAGTCAAGTTCATTTCTAAATTTAAACCTTTTGGTTTTAAAGTACCAAAATTTAAAATGAACATACTTTCCAATTTTAACAGCTTCTGTAAAAAATTCCCAGTATTATAAGTATCAGGTCTAGCCAAGGCACAAAAAACAAGGAATCCATCTCCCCATTGTGTGAATTGTTGAAATGCTCAGAAACTGGACTTTCCATCCTGCCATTTCTAATATCACCCATGTGTTCCATAATCCTTAACTTTAACTGACGTTTAGTTTGCCCTATATAATATTTGGGTGGAGTACACCCACAACCAACTAAGTAAACCACCCCACAAGATTTACAATTAAATGTATCCAAAGCTTGATATTTTATGCCATTTATGCAACTACCTGTCAAATTCATGACTTTTGAACAAATTCTACATTTACCACACTTGAACATACCTTTATGGGATGGAATCCCATTCTGCATGTTCACCCTAACTTTTGATTTAAATTTCAACTTTTCTTTTAGATTAGCATACCTACCATATGAAAAACATACTCTATTGGGAAATAAATGACCTATTTTGTCATTCTGACAAACAATCGGCCAAAGAAAATCTACTATGTCCTTCAAAATGGGAGAGAATAATGAATACTTATTAACTAAAAAAATTCTACTCTCATCATTCAAAAGGAATTTATTCACCCTATTGTCATAAGTTTTATGCATATTCCTTATGAATGAATCAGGACTAAGTAATCTATCACTGCTATTCTTTATGGAAATCTCAGAATAACCTCTTTCCAAAAGCCTATTTCCAACCATCTTGAATTCAAAATCCAACAACTTAATCTCTGAAGTATGCTCAAAGGTGCGTTTAAACTCCCCATAAGGAAGTGCTTCAATCAAATGTTTTGGGTGAGCACTGGTTGCATGTAGAAAATTGTTAGTTGCAGTAACTTTTCTGTGAGGTCTATATTGCACTTTATTATTAGAGTCCACATATAATAAAATATCTAAGAACTGAATGGTACTTTTATTCAAAACATAAGTGAATTCAAGACCAAATCTATTATTATGTAAACTGGCAACAAAACCATTAAATTCCATAATACTGCCAGTACATACAAAAATCAGATCATCAATATATCTGTAATAAAGTACAACATTTTTCTGAAAAAATTCCAGCCTATACAGAAAGTTAATTTCAAAAAAGGACATAAATAATATCGCATAACTTGGGGCGAAATTAGCACCCATTGCGGTGCCTTCTTTTTGCAAAAATATCTTGTCCTCACAACAAAAATAATTATGAGTCAATGCAAATTCTAACAATGAAATAATAAATGAAGTACGTGGGCCCTCCCCCAAAATATTGTAAATAGCCTCCAAACCAAATTTAGTCCTAATGCTTGTGTAGAGGGCCTTAACATCCACAGTAGCCCAATAGCAATTATTGTCCCATTGCATATTCTTAACCTTGATACAAAAATCATTTGTGTTCCTGATATGTGAAGAAACATTGACCAATTCTTTCTTAAGAAGACTATCCAACAGCATACCAATATGTTCAAGAAACCCACCACAACAGGATACTATAGGGCGACCCGGAGGATCACAGAAATTCTTATGTATCTTGGGTAGGGCATAAAAACTAGGATCTCTTGGATTAACAATGTAAAGTCTTTTTACATCTTTACTAGTTAGAAAGCCTAGTCTCTCGCCCCTCTCCAGTAGTTCTAAGAAGGTTTAAATTTAGAAATGAACTTGACTATTTGAGATCTGGGGCATTGGTATTTATTTAAAATTTTGGCTTTATGTATTATAATACACTTTGTCTTTGTATAAATATTCCCTTTTGTCTATGCATCAGTATTTTAGTGTATGGTCCCTTTTTTCTGAAACACTGTGAATGATGTAATTGCACAATTATTCAATTAATTAAGTAAGGAATTTTGTATATAAAAAGATGCATTTGCTGTGTAAAGGTTATTCCTTTGAAGGCTGTGGAAGCCGGGGTACCAGAATAAACTTGAGTGCATCTAGTTCCTGTTTTTCTCTTTGGTGGTTTTCGTATTCAGCAGATGTTGGTGTTCTGTTCATTTTGCTCCTAAACACCATCAATATGTAGTTATAAGTAGACACAGACAAGACAGACAGACAAACACACATGCAGAATATATATATATATATATATATATATATATATATATATATATATATATATTTACTGAATTCACACTTCACTGAATTGGAAATTGCCGACTCTGCGTCAACGAAAACTCCATTAAACCGAAACCACAGACTACATAACAGCTTTCCCTAGAAAACAAACCCCTTGGGCACAAGGGAAAATAAATCAACGGAAAGAAATTAAGCCCACCCGAGTGGGGGGCTTCACCCCCACACCCCCCCAACTAAATATACCAACTCTGAGATTGTACTACACTGGGGAAAGGGCAAATTTCACCCTGGTGGCCAAGTGGTTCATTCATCAAGGAAAGCTCTTTCGGTAGTCCGTTGAAGTAGAGTCTGCAATTCCCAATTTGGTGAAGTGTGAATTCTCCAAGTAAAAGTAGACCAATACATATATATATGTAAATATATATATATATATATATATATATATATATATATATATATATATATACATAAATATATATATATATATCTACAGACACAGACACACACACACACACCTAGAGAGAGAGAGAGAGGGACATAGAGGGAGAGATATGTAATACATACATAATTTGACACCTTAATGAAACTGAGTAGTGGCCCATTACACAGAAGCAAGCCACCCATCTGCAAGTCTAGTAACTTGGGTTTCACAAAGGATTGTTTTTTTTTGAACAGCCAGTAAGGAGAAATGTCTAGCAATTTTCTCTTGCATTTCTGCCATGAAAACTCTGTGGATGGTTCAGATAGCTCATAGGGTCGCCATGATTTAGTAATTACTTAAAATCACAAGACATGCACACACAGATAATGAAAGTGGGGGGTTTTAGTGGTTCTGTGGTCAATTCTCATAACTGAGATCACAAAACATTGCAAACACTTAACATTGCCACAGTGAGAAATACCTTGAAAAAGAACAGGTTCATATATTCATATGTGTTTACTAGGCTAACAACCACAAGGGCCTTTTAAGCCTAGCCATGCATCTCAAATCACTGACAAGTTCTGGTACCCTTGATAAGTGTAAGCTGAGGCTTGGGAGATGACAGATTTAAAAGGAGGGGCTCGGGAGATGAACAATTTATAGGCTGCCTGAGTCCATTAGAGACATAGGTGCCAAACCCGGGATTAATTTCCTGTTCCCCTTCCAGCTGTCCAAATTACAGTTGAATTGGGTTAGGGAGGAGCTCTGCTTCATAAGGATGGGGAGCCTGTTCCAGAGAAGGGGTAGTCTCTGGGATACATACCTATCTCTTCAGCAGGTCCTATTTATGTCACAGGCAAGGTTTAAGTCTTTAGAATGGGTAATCCTCATGTTATTTTGCAGATATACAGGAGGGCCATCAGACTGGGGTCTCACAATTCTTTGTATGTCAGGTATAGGTCTCCCTTCATCACCCTGTAGGAGACAGAATACAGGGACAGGGCCTTGTGATGGTCTGCATAGGTGATATATTCATTTTATGGAATGGTCCAGGTGAAACAGCAGAAGACTCTGTTGCTTATTTGAGCAACACCATAGGTTCTCTTAAATTTACATCTGCATTTAACACGGAATTTGCAAATGATTTGAATACTACAATCTACACTAAGGAAAGTAGGTTTGTGTCTAACATTTATAGAGAACATACCTTTAGTAATTTTTATCTTCATTTATTGATTACCATCTATTCAAACAGAAGGTTGGATTAGTGACAGGACAATTTATTAGATTGTCCAGTATGATATCCAACAAAGGTTTTTATGTTCTCAAAGTAAACAAACCGAAAGATATATTTTTGGAGACGGGTTACTCCCAAGACATTAGTAGAAAAGGTCATTAAAGAAGTGGCCCAAAATAGAACAATCAAGTTCAAGCCATTACTTGGCTGCGAGCTTTGTGGCCTGGATCCCATCATTAATTCATTAAGCAATGGACTCCAACCCTTGGGGTAAGGCCTTATTATTAAAATTTCAAGGGGCATCACATAAGGTCACCAATATTATTGGTGCTGCGGTAGCGTTGTCGCCTCACAGCTAGACGTTGTCCATTTGATTCTCAGTTAGCGTCTTCTATGTAGCAACATGCGTGAATGGGCGTTCCTTCATTGAAGCCAGTACGTAAAAATCTACTGCCAATCATTAGGGGACCAGAGTTCCGCTGTGGCGACCCCTAACCGGGAAAAGCCAAAAGACACAAACAAACTGGAATATATTTAAGACCAATGAAGACATCTTTAACAGTCTAAGGGAACAGCCATTATTCTTATATAAGGCAGGGAAAAATCTGAGGAGCAGTTTGGAGAAACTGCTGAATTCACATCATAAAGTTGACAGTAACAAGGGAGCCAACAAGTGTGGGGTATGTGGTCAATGTCCTTATGTTTTGTAAAGAGATACTTTACTTTTAAACAACACTTTAATGGATAAAGCTTACTTTCGTTATGGGAATTGTAACACCAGTAGAGTTGTTTTTTTAGCTAAATGTTACTCTTGCCCAATATTTTATGTGGTTAAGATGGAACATGCTCTTAAAAAAAGAATATATCAGCACTTGTTTAGTATAAGAACTAAAAATACCAAAAATGCCTTATATAAACCCTGTTTGGAATGTTTTTAATTTAAAACATTTTGTTTAGTATTTTAGATATTGTGGAACCTAGTTTTAGAGGTGGTGCTTGGGAGACTTTCCTTGACATTAGAGAATTGTATTGGCAAATGAAATTGGATGCTAACAACAAACCACATATCAATGACTTTATTTCAGTTCATCCTGTTTTAAAATTAAGGGCAGCCAGACTTTAGTATAAGTGCCTTTTGTTGCATCTTATGTTTTTATATTCATAAATTAATGAACCTACAAAAACTTTTTTCCTTGTAAGGTTCACAAAATGTATGTCATACCCATTGGATTTGGCAACGTATATGTTAAAATGGTATACTTGTAGTATCCCTTTAAGACAGGGATTATTCCTAAATGACGTCTGGTATTTAAACTGATGTTATGCGGGATTTGATTTGTTCTGAAAAAGCCTGTTATATACTTTTTGGATGAAAGCGAACACATGTTCATTTTATTTGTGTATTAAAGTTTTGTACAGTTTTTACATCCTTTGGAATTTCGGCTTAGTTTGTGCACATCATTGACATTGCTTCACTGTTTTTGGTTTCTCTTAGCATTGTGGTACTCTACTTGACCCCTACTGCCCTGCATGTCTACTGGATTACTTGTGTTTTGTACCCCATGCTGGTTGACCTCTGGTTTTGCATTGGATCAGTAGATTTAACCTGTGGTATCTGTTGTGTTTGACCTATCTTTAATAGGCACAAAAAAAAAACACTGAATAAAGATATGCTGGACCAAACAGAGGTTTCACAATGTTTACTGTTACTTGAAACAACATAAAAATGTGCTCATACTGACTGACACTATCTTAAGTTACAGTTGCATGGTTATCTTTTCATGAGCATAGCTGCTTGAGGTGGCAGCTATTCATGTACTATTGCTTCGTAAATAAATTTACATACACATATGCTAAATGATGCTTTAGTTAGGGACCATTTTAAAACATTAAAGGTATAGAAATGAACTTGAATCAGTATTTATTTCACAACTTTGGAAGTATGAAAATGAACCTGTTTAGATATCAGTCAAATCTGTACAAACCCTTGCCTCATTAAGTGAAATACATTTCACAGACGTTTATGGTCCCATTGTACTGCTGTAGACATGCTGCGGATAATGGGAAGCACTCAGCCTCAGCAGTATTTCCTGAACAGTTGTCAGGAAATGATGGTGGTTGTGTAGTTTGACAACTCTTGCTGTAATGTTCTGACGATTTCTGGGGACTGGAAGTGGGGGATGGTATTCCTCTTGATCTCTTCCATCTCTATCTTTAATTAATAAAAGCGGTTCAGGTGACTTAAGGAAAGTGACAACTTCCCTTATAATGTTACCAATGTGACAAACTACCTGTCTGTCTGTCTATCTGCAGTATCTTTCTGTTTACCTAACTATGTACTTACAGTAGATCCACCATAGTTGACCACCTCCTTAAGCTGACCTAATTTTCATAGGCCGGACAAGCACCACAGGTACTCAATAGAAGGCCAACCTCTCTGTATTGACCATCTCTGTAAGTTGTATGTTGTCCACTTGAACTGTGACATGCAATATTAATTTATCCTCAATAACTTGGCCAGTAAGTCCACTCTAAACCAAAGGGTAGAAGGTGTGGGCTTTGGCCCTTAGTTGTATTATTTATTTCTTTAGTATAAGTTCTTTTTTCATGTTTTATTATTACTACGTGTTGGATTATGCCTAAAGTCCTACTGTTTATCACATGTTGCTGAAGATATTTTCAGTGTGAAGGACTGGTCTGAATTGTAGGTACATCCTACAATTACTGAAAAACTTTACAGTTAATCGAGACAAGACTGCCTAAAGGAAAGAACTCATTGAAGGAAAAGGCTGATCTTCTAGATTTTATGGAAAGCAGCAGCCAAAGAAAGATGGTGGAACATTTTGGTGTTAGCAAGACCACAGTTAGCAACATCCAAAAACGTAAACATGAGTACTTGGAGAGATATGGTAAGGAAAGAGGAGACATACAGCAGAAAAGGAGGAAAACTTCCCTCAATGAAGTCAATGAAGCCACATTAAGCTGGTTCAAACAAATGAGGGCAGTTAACGCTTGAATCTCTGAGCTGATGATCCAAGAAGTTGCTAAAATTTCACACAGGAATTCGGGGTGGCAGATTTCCAAGCATCAAGTGGTTGGCTCAAGAAATTTAAACGACACGAGATCTCCCGGAAAGTCTTGTGTGATTAATCCAATAAGGTTCCAGTATAAGTTGTGGAAGAGATCATCAAAAAGTTCCCAGACTTTACCAGAGGCTTCAAAGTTGACGGCATCTTTAATGCTGATGAGTGCAGACTCTTTTTCAAGGTGATGCCTGATGGGATCCTCATCATGAAGGGTGACAAATGTAAGAGCAGAAAACTTTCCAAAGACTGTTTCACAGTTCTGCTTTGCACTAGCTCATCCGGAGAGAAACTATAGCCCTTGGTGACTGGTAAATCAGCAAAGCCATGAGCATTCAAGAAGCTGAAGCCCAAAGACCTCCCTGTCACTTGGAGATCAAACAAATGTGCATGGATGACTGATGCCCTGTTTGAGGAGTGGGTAAGGGGGTATCAACTGAAAAATGAAGAAGAAGAAGAAACGGTCTATTCTACTGACAGTAGACAACTGTCCTGGTCACCCCCAAGTGAATTATCTCACAAATGTGACACTGAAATTTCTGCCTCCAAGCACATCCTCAAAAATCCAACCTCTTGACCAAGGCATAATCAAAACATTTAAAATGTGCTACCGAGCCCAGCTCCTGCAGTGGGTCATTACTAAAACACAAACCTGCGGTCCACCTGTGGAAGCAACTTCATCCACTGCATCAGTTAACAGTCTGGATGCTGTCCTCTGGATCAGTTCTGCTTGAAATAAAGTTCAGCCAGAAACGATACAGAAGTGTTTCAAAAAAGTTGGATTTGTCACAACCCAAGAGCATGATGTTTTGACCCCATCAGACAGTCCATCTCCCATGGCAGAATTCAAAGGAGTAGATTTTGAAGGCTTTGTTGCAATGGATGATGAGGTGGCAACCTGTAATGAAAAATAAACCAATTGAAGCACAACGACCAAAAACACAGTCAAAAGAATCCAGCCACAGACAAGCAATAATACGTCCTTTCTTGTTGTTAAATGTTGTAACAATTCACAAAGCACATCGGGTGCTTTGTGAACAACATTTAACAACCTGTAATGAACCCGATCCAGAAGTAATTTTCCAAGCAATATTGACAGAAGTACAGACCAGCATAAAAGTGCATGAAGCAGCTGATGAAGTGGAAGAAGCAAGTGAGGATGACACAGAAATTGCAGAGAGTCCACACAAAGAGGATGTTAAGCATCTGATAATTCAGTTAAAGTCATTAGCTGTGGAAAAATGACCAGGTACGCTGAGTGGTGCAGCCAGCATTCAGAGTGCTTTCTCCACTTACCTTTGTAATAAGAATAAGAAATAGACCAAGATTGACTCTTTTTTCAGAAAGAATGATTAAACCATGAGAAAACAGTAAATGTATTAATTTTGTATGATGCTGTATGTATGATATTACTGTGTTTTAATTATGTATGATTTCATATGATATTCTCTAATAAAAGCTGTACAAGAAAGTAAAGTACATGTACATATTAGTACAGTAGGCCTAGTTCCTTATTTTGACCACCTCCATATGTTGACCAGTTTGTTTCAGTCTCTTGGGTGGTCAACTTACAGAGGTGTTCTCGTTTTGTTCTGCATGCATTGTAGTAACAGTTATTACTTATTGCAGTGGCAACTGCTGTGTGTGTTTTCCTGGGAGGAATTATTTTTTAGCTGAAAATGTCAAGACAGAGCTTCCACTGGCATTTTGAAATTCATTTTTCTGTGAAACTCTGCCCCTCAGTATGATGTCATTATAGGTACCAATGCTAGAGATGGAAATATTGAAGTGCAGGCAGTTCTTCTTAAATTTTCCTGGGCTTCAACTGTGACAGGATGAAAACAATGTAAATGCATTCATATTCAGTTTTGTAATCTAATCAGTATTGCACTGAATGTTTTTTTTTTACACAGCAGTACTTTTCAAGGAGCTACTATTAAGTTTATGTAACAGTGAAATAGGTATGTTTTGTTTCTGCAGAAAATACTTATTTAAGCATTGTATTTAGGTGTGTAAGCCAAGATATGATGCCAGTTGTTGTGCATACCTCTCAACTCTCCAGAATATTGCAAAACATTCCTGGCTGGGTTTTCATGCACATGTGTGGATCTTTAACACAATGCCATTACAGACTTTATATATGACTCCCATATGCACATCATAATCTATTTCCATTAACTACTCCTAGTACACTTATCATCCTATATTTATCATTATTTTATGAATAAGCCTTGTTCCCTTGTAAACTGAATTATGTACCACTCTACAGATTTTTTTAAAGAAAATTTATATTAATTTAACATATTTGCAATACATACACAGAAAGGAAGAAATTCAACATCATATACTGTTACACAATGTTAGGAATTCACTGAATCATCAATGTAATCTTATACAACTAACACATTAAGACTCTTGATATTTCAGCAGCAGCATTTTAAAGATATCCCAACCACTAAGAAGTCTTAGTATGACTTATAGACCTTATTCTGACCACTTCTTTTTCAGTTTTACATAGTATTGCTATTAAATTTAAAAATTCTTTCAATGAAGGAACTCAGTTCAATTTCCATTTGTGTTGCAAAAAGTTTTCTAGCTACTGCCAGTAAACTCCAGAAGATGTTTTGTTGCTTGTCCTCTGCAGATAAAGGAAGTGGAATATTCATTAGTATTATTGATCTAAAGAACAACTATCAGAGCATAGCCCCTAAAAAATAGTTATCTCTTCCCAAGATGCATTTAATTTTTCACAATCCATAAACATGTGCATCCAATCAGGTTTTACAACTTTACTACATCTTCAAAAAATGAAGAAGTAGTTTTAATGAACTTCAAAATTTTACAGGGAGTAACAAACATTCTATGTATATATTTGCACAAGAGAAAAAAAATCCCAGTATAAACTTGAAGAAGTTTAACTAACTGATTTAAGTAAAAGAGTTTTATTCTTACCATCTATTAAATCACTCAGTCCATTACTATCTACAAAGTTCCAGAGTTTTGCATCAAAATTATTATTATTATTTATAATTAACTTGTATAACTTGGACAAGCTTCCTTCATAGGTCAATTTACCCTCAATGGTAGCATTCATATAATGGGGGAACATTGTTCTGTTTCTCATCACTCATATTATCTACAAATTTAGTTAATTTCTTACTGAAAGATAATATTAACTGGCAAACAGATCATCCAACTTATAATCTTTCATTAAATATTCTGGCGACTTAGCTTTTCCTTTTCAAAGCAATCAGACCATAATACTAATCCAGTCCTTTTTAATAAATTAAGTTTAACATTGTTCTGAGTTTCCTTAACTCTAGAGGTGTATGCAATGGGAAAACACAAAAATTTATATTTTGATATCAATGGAGTTTTAAAAACATATTTCTTAACTGTTTTAAGAATTTATTTCATGCATGCAGAGTCTAAAGACTGAAATGAATTTATATCTAAGGTAATTTTTTTTAATCAGATGAAGGGATTATTACATATTTCTAAGTTATCATATTTGATAAAATGATAGGAATTTAGTATAATCAGCTCCTGAATGGTTTTCCATTGACTAGTGCAGGTTGAGTCTATCCAGAGTAAAATAAAGTTAAGATTTGCAGCAATAGAATAATATTCTACATCTGGGAAGCTAATACCAACATACACTCATAAACCTATATGATTTCTATACACAAGTCTGAGCTTTTTAGGATACCATAAGAATGAAGTTAACATTTTTTCAATTTTCTTTAAAAGTTTTTGTCATGTATTAAAGCTACTGAATGCATATATATATCCTGGATCTGCTCCTGTGCATACACCATATCAGGTGAGTGCCCTTCAGCACTCATTGTTTCTGTAGCAGGTACAGGTTTTACAGGGTCGGGTTGCAAGCCCAAGGCCCAAACCTCTTTAGAGGGTACACCAGACACTGGCATGCACACACTCACAACTAGGGCCAATTTAGAGTGTCTAATCCACCTACTGCATGTCTTTGGAATGTGGGAGGAAACCGGAGCACCCAGAGGAAACCCACACGAACACAGAGTGGGCATGCAGACTCCACACAGATGGCACCTCAGATGTGAATTGAACCCAAGAACCTCTTTCTGTGAGGTAACAGCACTAACTACTACACAACTGCACTGTTCGAATGCATATATATAATATTGGCTAATATAATCATTTTAATAAATGCCAACCTATCCTCAAAAGTAAAAAAAAAAAAAAGATTCCATTTTTTTAATAAGAAGTAACATTTCTTTAATTATTTTTTTTAAAGTTATTAATAATCTCACATCTTGATAGATTTTTTCCTAAATATTTCAGTTATTTTCCTTCCCAATTATATTTATATTTGTCTTTAAGCTTACTATCTAGTAAATGATTTAGCACTAAAGTCTCAGTTTTATTATTATTAAATTTCAGCAGCAATACTTCTTGAAATTTGAAATTTCCCCATTTATTTCTTTAGGTTGGGGTTTGGCATAATGGGTAAGGTCCTTGCCACAAGGTATGGAGTTTGATCCTGATGCCAGGTTATTGACTAAGTTTCAAAGGGCCATTCAGCCCAGGTGTAAAATGTTTAAGGTTGGGAGGCTGGCCTAATGGTTAAGGTGTTTCCCTTACAAACACAAGGTGCAGGGTTTGAGTCTCACAAGGGATAATTGGCTAGGCTTAAAATGGCTGGCAAGGGCAATTAGCTTAGTATTATCCTATGAACTAAATAATTTATATCTCAAAGTTAGTAAAATATCATTTGCAAAAAGCTGTATTTTAGATTGACCGTCCTAGTTAATTGAGAATCTATAATTTCTCTCAATGCTTCTTATGCCATTAGCTAAGGGTATGGTAACTAATGGAAACGGTAGTGGGAACAAGGGGCAAATTTGCTTTGTGCCATTGTTTAAAGTGAATCAGTGAGAAATGTAAGATCCAATTTTAACATATTCTTTGGAGCCTCTATACGGATTTTGCTAACATTCCAATAAATTGTTCTGGAAAAGTAAATGCTTTTAAAGTTTTAAACAAGTAGTTCCAATCCACAGAATCAAAAGTTGTCTTAATATCTAAGCTAACTATGGTCAATTTCTTGTTCATTCCTTTTGCTAAATCTAAGATCATTGCTACCTTTTTTATATTATCATATGTTAATCAACTAAATATAAATCATGTTTGATCTTTATCTCTTAATCTTGTAGTGAAGATGGAAGTCATTTTTATTTTATTTTTTTAACATTTTTTTACTGGTGAAGTTTGACTGGGACAGATCCCATTTTCAGTAGAGACCTGGGGAGAAACACTCCAGATGCATTTTTGGAATGAAGGAGCAAATCAGCGCACCCAGAGGAAACCCATGCGAACATAGGGAGGACATACAGATTCCACACAGAAGATATGATACCCCAACCAAGAATCAAACTGGAGAACCTGTTGATATGAGGTGACAACACTAATGACTGCACCACTGCACCACCATATTAAGTAAATATTTTATAGTCTACATTTAATAATGAAATAAATCTGTATGAGGAAACTTAACTTATTATCCTTTCTTTATTTAAGTATAGGTGAGATTACAGAAAATTCCCATGAGGGAGGAATTACTTTGTCACTGAATTATCCTGCAAATGTCACTCAGTAATTCTAAAATATTTAACAGAAGCAAACTCTATAGTTCCATACTTAAACCATCCAACCCTACATTTTCACAATTTTTTCTCTTTTTTTAAAGCTGCTTTAAATTCCATTAGGGTAATAGGCTTATTCAGCAGGGATATTTGTTGGTCATTAAGTTTGTTAGTAACACTTTTCTTTAAATACTTGTCAATTTTGTAATCATCAGGATTATTATTTTTTATCTTTAGTAACATCTTAGAATTCAAAAATAAATAGTAAGCATTTCCTCTATGTCTGAAGTAAGCTTATCAGTGTGAGTGTTTCAGATACTATTGATTTGTTCCTTTTTGCTTAACATCTTACTTCTATTAGCTAATCTATGTAGATTTTTCAAGTGAGTCTCTTGCAAGAATATGTCTCTTCTATTTAATTTAGATATCTCATTAATGATTTCCTTCTATTGCCATTATTTAATCCATTTACATTAATAAAAAAATAGATTGAAACCATTCATACTGTGTATTTAAAATGATTTTTAAATGATCGTATGACACATTTATCCACCATATTAATTTAGTTATATACAAGACTGTGATGCATTCCTCCAACACTATCTTAACATTCCACATATTTGTTAATTCTTCCTTTCTGCAAACTAAATTACTAAAACTCGCACATAAAAAGAAAGACAAGTATACAACTATAACTGTACATATTGCTAATAAAACACAACCTACCATGGATACCAAATTTCCTATTTGCCTTTTGAATAGACAAACTACTATACTATCTTGCTACGTACTAATACCTAAAAATAAATAAAAAAAACTAGTCAAAAGCTACCATTACTTACAAATAATTAATCCTTCATCATAGCTTTGCATAAAGGCGGTAGTAACAACCTTGTTTCCAACTTCCGCCCCATTGCTATCCTATTTCCCATCTCTAAACTCTTGGAAAAATGCATCCACCTTCAACTCCTACCACATCTCCTAGATAACAACCTACTTTCTCCCACACAGCACGGATTTAGACCTCCTTTCTAGAAACTGTGACTCTGGACAAATTGTCTCTACCCTTCTACTTGACCTCTCTAAAGCCTTTGATACTATATCACATAGACTGCTTCTAACCAAACTCTCCAAACTCAACCTCTACTTTGAACTGGTTCTCTAGCTATCTATCTAATAGACATCAAGCAGTGAAATGGAAAAAGGCTACCTCTTCATTCCTTAACACCCCAACAGGCGTCCCCAAGGTTCCATACTAGGTCCCTCCTTTTTAACATATTTATAAATGATTTAATATCATCCAATATGCAGATGATTCAACCATTATCTGCAAGGCCTCCACCATCCTCTCATAAAACTAACTCAAGATGCTTTCTCTACCACTGAACTATGGATGAAAGCAAACTAAATTAATGATATTCACCCCTTCTAAACACAACTCTCTCAATACAAACTCATTCTCAATTACTGTGAAAAATTACACCCCCCCCTAGTGATGACAGAGACCAAACTACTTGGTCCAAAAATTGACAAAAACTAAAATTCAACTCTCATATACAACTCAATATTAAAAACACATCAAAAGCTAAAACTACCTAACAACCACCACTAAAATCACTCTCTACTTCCTTTCTTATTCAAATCTACAAATCTGTTTGCTACCAACCCCACCATTGCTCCTCTCCAACAACTAAAATGGCTAGAACTACCCCATCAGCTCTCCTATACACAACTATCCCTTGCTCACAAACTTATTTTCAACCCCTCTCTCTGTCCCTCACTCTCTTCTGTGCTTAAAATGTACAAACCTGGTAGAATATTAAGGTTCAGCAACCAAAATCTGCTTGAAATGTACAAACCAACCCGTCCACCTGGCAAATACTACCTTCATCTATCCACCTCTAACCATCTTATGTTCAAAAAATCTCTCCATTCACTTCTACTTTCTCAGTGGGAATGCTCTTGCTCCCACCCTACTTAAATACCCATCTCCTGGACTCCTGCTTGACTTCTCTCTCTCATTATCCATAATTCCCATTTCACTGTTCATCACTAATGAATACATAAGAATACATGTTAAACTCTCTCTTTTAAATAACTCTAGTAGAATTTGAATTTATGTATAATTTGAGATAATCTGTCATCAGTTTTCTTTTTTACTTTAAAACTTTAATTTATTGTAACTGTTTTGCTTAGCATTTGATTTTTCCAGGACTCCATTGAAAATGGGTTCGACTATCCTGGTAAACCAACTGCAAATAAATAAAATAAATAATATAATATAGATAAGTAAAAACAATAAGAGACTGTTAATT
The DNA here is from genome assembly GCF_019279795.1 of Protopterus annectens. NCBI lineage: Eukaryota > Metazoa > Chordata > Ceratodontiformes > Protopteridae > Protopterus > Protopterus annectens. The sequence continues at coordinate 1,837,515,614 of NC_056743.1, read as the reverse complement.
TAGTTATATATTTTACCATTTACAGCTATTCCCCAATTACTACAAAAAAGTCTAATAATCCTCTTCTATTAATCACAAATACTAAATAATCCAACAAATAGTGTTCTATATATATATATATATATATATATATATATATATATATATATTTATGAAACAGTAGTATAAATTAGCCATTAAATATTCCTGAATTATTCACTCATTCAACATTATTATAACTAAATCTCTATTTAAATAACAGAGTGGGCCTGAAGAGATAAAAATATCTGTAAACTTACAGGTGACAAGTAATCTTATCATATTAAACTATTATACAAAAGGGAAACCAATACATATACATATTTATCATGCCAAAAGATATACACATATTTTATAGATTTAACAATAGCTCTGAATAAATTTTTAAAGTACAAGTATCTATATCTCAAAATTGTGTAACACTCTCAACAAGACAAATCCTAAAATATTTAAAAATGTTTTAGCTTATTAAACTACTTTATAAAATATGCACATTACTGAGGTGAAAAAGAATGTCTTGCTATTTCTATGGAGTCAAAAAAAAAGAATATTTGCAGTCTATATTGTATTCAGAGGTTACAATGTGCTTAATTCAAATCCCATTCTCCCTTTCCAGGTTCAAACATATGGAAAAATCTACTTTACTTTCTATCAAAAATGGATGTACTGATTCAGCAATATAACACTCAAATTTCAGCTCTGACTTATGAAATGAGTTATTTCAGGTAGTCTTAGTGAATCTAATAAAATACAGTATGAAAAAAAAGCTTCAGAGTTCATATGACCAAGCTTCAAATTTCAGCATTCAAAATATTTTCAAGTATATTTGTAATATTTTATATGTAAATTATATGACATCTTGCTCATTCACATTTCTGCCATATGCAGGTATATGTAATACATATCTTTCTTATAAGCAGTTTATTTAAATATTTTTTATTGTATTTTTCCACTAGTGTTCTGTGTTATCCTATATAACTTGTGTTTTTAAAATCTCCCATCAAAATCTATTTAATCTTTTTATCTACTAGACATTATAGTATATGTATATATTTCTTAACTTTCTGATACTTATCTATTATTAATCTAATTTATTCCTTGCTCATTTGCATGTTACTCGTAAAATGTTTACTCTTCTTCTTAATTCAAATATTATAAGCAAGCTTAACTATACATAAAATAATTATTGCTTGTTTAATTTGAATGTGTGTTTTAGCCATTGTGAACTGCTGTTCTGATCTAAGCTTCATATGCTGACATTAGAATTCCATTACAGCATGTAAAAATGACAACTCACAGCACACAGCAGTTGCTAATTTCCTCTGTAAGTTTCTCATTCTTTTTAATTTTTTAAACTGTTCTAATCAGTAACAGACATAGAACTTAACTTCTTTCCAGTAATATGCACAGTTAGAGATAATAACAGTACAGCATAAGCTATTAAGATCCAGCAAAATGTAAGCAAATTGCATGTTAGCAACAGCTCAGTATAAAACATTACTACAGCTTTTGTTTTACCAATTCACTTCTATGAAAAGAAAAAAGACAGAATTTTGAGTAGATTTCTCACATATATACTTAGAAAAAAAGAAGAAAAAAAGAAAATTCCTTTCTGTTTTCACAGACATCATTAATGAACCTTAACCTAGATTTTCTACAGAGCAGCTGAAGGCAGGAAGAAGCCAGCATCCTGACACAACTGGGACATACTTTTGTTGTCAAGCTCTGTTTAAGTGTCAGTTTCTTCATAAATGACATGAAAGGAATGTGTTACACAGGAACAAAGAAGACAAAATCACTACTGCTTTAACACTTCTAATTAGCATATTAATGGGAGTGCCTTCGTTGAAGGTTGGACATCGAGCCGGCACCTCGGTGTTCATGAAAATCTACTGCCAATCATTAGCGGACTGGAGTTCCGCTGTAGCGACCCCTAATCGGGAAAAGCCAAAAGACCATTAACAACAACTTAGATATGACATTCAGAAAAAAACGTAAACTCCTAATACTGCTAAAACCACACCAAAGGAGCAAACACCACTGTAGAATTTAGTATAAATCCAATGTTCTTTATTGCAGGTAAGTGCTTTCGCAACCAGCCCTGGTTGCTTCCTCAGACCAAAGATCACAAAAAAAATCATCCCAAACTTTAAAAGCCTTGAAACCTGTGTCACATGACTATGACCAATTAATTAGTTAAATGAGTTAAAAGAACAAGTACATTCAAAATGCAAATACACTCAAAATGCACAAAAGTTCATTCAAGGCAATATGTAAAAAACAGCATATAATATGATATAAAAGAAACATACAAAGAACATACATAAAAATGCTATATACATAAATAAGTAACCTGCTATACTAACATACTAATACTATCCTATCTGTAAATCACTAATTAAGCAGCTTTCTTCCTAATCTTCAAAAATACTATATGTATAAATAAAGAACATCTGACGTATACTATATACTATATTATATTATATTGTATGTCTAAACATAGTCTCACTAAAAATGCTGGTATAACCCTATTTATAAGTCACAAATTAAATAGCTTTCTTCCTAATTTTCCTACCTTTCAAAATGGGTTTCAGAGATACAAAACCATTCAGCCCAGGTAGCTTATGGGTTGCTAACATAAAAATCCATCTCAACTCCCGTTGTTCAGTTCTATTATTTAAATCACCCATCCTAATGGTTTCAGTGACAGTGTCAATAATAGAAAAGTAAAAATAGTGATTCTCCCCTTGTTGTAACATGTGTTTAGCCAGTGCACTATGTTCCTGTTGTCTCCTAAAACAGTAAAGGTGGTCACAAATTCTCTCCCTTAACTGTCTATTGGTCTTACCAACATAAAACGCACTGCAGCAGGCACAGTGGGCTAAATATATCACATTTCTACTCTCATAATCACCTGAGGCCTTAAACTTGAAGGATTTCCCACTCGATGGATGGACGAACATGGTATTAGTCTCTATATACTGACAAAACAAGCATGTATTACATCTCCTAGTCCCATAGTTCATGATGGATCTATATTCTAATCCATCTGTATAACAGAGCATCTGCTTCAATGTTTTTCGATTTTTATAAATAAAACAAGGTTTCGCTCCTACTATTGCACTTACCCTATCATCAGTCACCAATATATGCCAATTACGATATATTATACCATTAATCAAATGAGTATCAACTGAGTGTGTAATACTAAACTTCACTGATTCTTCTCTGCTCTTCATTCTCTTAGGGGTCATTTCCACTCCACCCATATTGGGACTAGAAAAATACGGTTTCCTGTGGTGTTCCTTTTAGTTCTGGCTTCAGTACATGCCTCATTTACCTCTCTTTCATGGTAGCCCCTGATTAGGAAATCATCCCTCAGGGTCATCAAAGTATCTTCAAAGTCCTGACCTCTTGCATGTAATTTTGATATGCGTATAGCTTGATTATTGATGACGTTCCTAAAAATGTGGGGAGGGTGCATACTAGTATGGTGAACATAGCTATTACGGTAACAATCCATCCGATATAATTTAGTGTGCACATTGCCAGTGGTCCCATCCAACTGTATTTCTATATCTAAAAACTCAATGTGGGTACAAGATCTATTCATGGTAAAACCTAAAAAGTCAGTACTATTATTTAAATATTCCAAAAATTCACATAATCTTTCCTCACTACCCCTCAAAAAAGGAACAGGTCATCTACAAAATGACAAAAAAATTAAATGTCACCTTTGAAAGCATTATCATTCATCATAAAAGTTTGTTCCCATTACGCCATCACCAAACTGGCGTAGCTATTGGCTGTAGGAGTCCCCATAGCTACGCCTGATGTTTGTAGGAAATATTTCCCATCAAATGTAAAAACATTAAATTCTAAGACAATCTCTACCAAAAAGCTAATCAAATCAACCTTCTATACAGTAAATGAGCCTTTCTGTAGTAAGAAATCTCTTAGATAGCATAGTCCTTTCTCATTAGGTATGCTGATGAAAAGGGATATGACATCCAAAGGAACTAAAAACTCTTCCCCTGTAAGTCTATGAGTGTATAAAAAGGCATAAAAATATCTCAAAAAATTTTCTGAGTCCCGTAGTATCACGTTATATTGTGTTATTAATGGTCTCAGTTGTTTTTCCAGATATACTGATACTGGTTCAGTAATCCATCCTGCCCCTGAAACAATTGGTCTAAAAGGGGGGGGGGGTGGTTCAGGATACATTTGTGAATTTTTGGAAGTCCAACAAAACCAGGGACAATAGGACATTCAACAATAAAATATTTAAGCAAATCTTCTGTTATATAATTTTCCAAAAAACAATTTCTAACTTGATGGTTAAAACTGTCTACCAGCATATTAACCTCTGTTACATCAATCATCCTATACACAGTCACATCTAACAGTAAATTGTTTATAGCTTCTAAATAAAACAGTGTGTCCATTACTACTACAGAATGTCCCTTATCAACAGGCTTTATAATTATTTCTCTATCATTCTTGAGTCTATTTAGAGCTTGTTTTTCACTAACCGTCATGTTGTAAACTTCCTTTCCCTCCAATTAGAGTGAAACATTTCATGTAACTCATTTTCACAAGCTTTCACAAAAATCTCTAAACTAGAAGGAAGAACAGGCATAAAAACACTAGGCTTCTTAAATAAGTTTGCTTCAATATTATTTGTATTACTTACACCATATATCACTTTTAGTGCTGTATTGCAAGCAAAAAGTCTCAGTTCAGTCAATGTATCAGGTAAATCTGTTTATGCTGCAGGAATGAAGCCCAAACCCTTGTTCAATGTAATGTAATATGAAGACAATGCATTTACATTTATGTAATACAATGAAGAACGATGATATTACATAACATGACAAAAATCCACGATTGCAGTGAAAATATAGTCAGAAAAGCAAAAGTAAAATTACATGCACACACAGACACACACATAAATAAGTTCATTAAAATAATAAAAATCCATTGGTGCATATTCCTGTTAGATATGTTACAATGTGAAACAACACAGGGTTGACATTACAGGTTTACGTGAAATCTTAGCAGAGTTAAAGTAGGATAGGGGGATAAGAGGTGTTAATTGTTGAATGTAAGAAGGGTGCGACAATAAGAAATAAAAAGTACAACAAGACTAGGAGTAAATGAGAAAAATGAAGATGGTAGTCAGAGACGCTCAGGATGAAGAGAAGAGAGAAGTAAAGGAGTGTGAGAAATGGGGAAAAAGAGGTGAGTCATGAGGGATGAGAGCAGGAACATTCCCAGAGAGTTTTAAGATGGGAATGAAGCAGGATCTTAAAGGTAGAGTGATTGTCTGTAGTACGAATAAGAGGTGGCAGGGAGTTCCAGAGGTGAGCCAGGGAAAAGGATAGTAGATGTTTGGCTGAAGGATGAGCAGGCTTGTGCAGTTCAAGCAAATTCTGGTTATTGGATCTTAGAAGTCTGTTAGGTAGGTGCATTTTGAAGGAGGAGGCAAGGGAAGGGCAAATTAAGGGGTTAAAGATGAGTTTATGGGTAAGTTGAATGTCGGTAAGATGGTTGGAAAGTTCGAGCCAATTTAGTTTGTGTAGGGCATTGCAGTGGTGGGAAGAGGATTTATAGCCGGTAGCAAACTTAAAAATGTTGTTATAACAGGAGGATAGCTTTGTTGTTAGAGAAGACTGAAGGCTGGTAAGAAGTGGGGCACCATACAGGAGAGAGGGAATGAGGAAGGTGTTAGAGAGTACAAGTTTAGTAGTGGGAGTGATATAGTGGTTATGGCGGTAGAGCATGCCTAGTTTCTGGTGGGTTTTCTTTACATTGGTTAGTAGGTGGGTATCAAATTTTAACTTTCATCAATACACACACACACACACACACACACACACACACACACACACACACACACACATATATATATATATATATATATATATATATATATATATAAAATTTAGTAATCAGTAGAAAAATAAATTATATCCGAATCCATTCTCCTGATGACTTCCCAAATGACTTTCTCTATGGTAGGGAGGAGACCATACAACCTCACCAACATCACTGTCTTCTGAACTTCCTGCCGAACTGAGCGTCATCCTTGTAAGAATTTAGAACACCAACATCAGAAGTTAAACCAGCAACTTGGACATGATTGCTATCACTATAAGAAGCACTCCAGTCCTCAGAACTGCCTTCACACACAGAACTGACAGTCTTAATGGAATCCCTTATATGACATCAAAGGTGAGAGGGCATTCTACACAGAATAACATGGGAGGCAGAGCATTGTAAAATGAAAAATGGCAGAAAAAAAAAGAAAAATTATCACAAACCACAAAACAGTTATGGCTAAACTACAGAAGGAGGCATTACAACAATAAAACAATCACAAATGTAAAACTAGAGATAAATCATTTTAAGTACTTAAGCAAAAATATCATTCATAAATCTTTCTATGCTTATGGCCAAGGAGACCATTGAGAAACTCAGACACATTATCTAGTAGTGGCGGGAGACTAACAATGCCCGTGTAAAGTAGATGTTCGGCATGTATCCCAGTCAAGAATTTGCAACCACCCATCCAGTTATGGTTTTAAAGTTTGCTAGGGAAGTACTCTGCGTACTATCATGCCTCTGTTTCAAGTCTATATCAAGCCAGTTCTGGCTTGTCCACTTCTAAAATAGTAACTACAGTAATAGTGGCACTGTTTTCAATAGTGCAACAAATTCACACAAAGGAAATCCCACAGTAGCATCAGAAGCAAAACTGCTATTATGTTTAGATCTCCAAATTCTTGTCTGCTTCTTTTATGAGTCTATGCCTGCATTCATTTTTAAAGCAGGAACGTACCCAGACTTGAAGAAAGTGTAGCATGTTCCTTTCACAGAAAAATATACGTCAAACAATTTTTGCTTCTAGCATAGTATCAGCATATTATACAGTATTTTAATTTCTTTTCCTGAAAATAAAGCTAAGAAAGACATTTTACTGTCAGCCTGCAAACAATGAAAATAGGTACAAAGGTTCTTATAGGTTCATAGGTGTGTACTAGGCTAATGGACCTGGAGCCTTTACAAGCCTAGCTCATAGGATTACCCTGGCATTGTGCCACCCGACCTTAGTTCCCAGTGCCTCTGTCAAGTAGAGCCACTGGAGTGATCCCCGGGGTGAATTTTCATATTCTTGAAATGTAGGTGCTTCCAGTCAAAAATATGGGCACCAAATTATCATGAAATGTACACACTGAATAGCACATAACTCCTTCAACTTCCTTCCAGTAGGCTGTAGGATAATACTCAGAAATACAAGTTTAAAAAACTAAAAGTAACTTTTAAGGGAAATTAGGAATTGAACAATTTTTGTAATGTCAAAGTGAATAGCAATTGTTAAAAAGGAAATGTGTATAATGCATGAAAACAAACGTAACTACGGTTTCTTTTCTGTCCTTTAATGTATGCATACTGATGTCATGTTTTAATTGTGATTTAATAAAGATGTTTATATAAAACAATGAAAGTGACAAAATGATAAGAAAACAATGCTTTGAAAGACACAAAAACACCATTATCAAAGATGCAGTTTGAAACCAATGAGCCTGCAACAATCTTGTGTCACAAAGTCATTTATTTTTGCGTCTAAAGAAAGGGTTGATGCAACATGTGGGTTATTTATTTATTTTTTACATTATCTCTGGCACAAAGAAAGTGTCTAGAGTACTGCTAATCCTATCATGCCAAATGAGTTTCAGAAACTGTGCTACAGACTAGCCATTAGTAGGTTCCTAGTATTTAAAAGTGAATGAAGTTCAATGGTCTCAGAACTCTCAGCATGATCCACTTGGCAGACTGGGAGTAACCCCCCCCCCCCAAGTAAATGGCTAGGCATGCTTTCCAATCTTCCTGCATGCACCTGCATGACAGTTTTGTGTTTGGGAGTTACTTTCTGGCCAGAATTTATCAAATATCATCATACACTCATCTGCAAGTTCAAAACTGATACTGTTTCCCATCAGAAATTACTTGACGAACTTTCAGCTCTAAAGCTTAGCCACTCTTCCCTAGCTTGGTGTCATAGCTACTTATCTGGCCAACAGCAATGACACCAGGAGCTCTTCTCCCTATTATCTGTCAATTTAGGAGTGCCCCAAGGTTCCATTCTAGGTCCCTTACTTTTTAGTATATTCACTAATTGAGTGTACTCATCTGCTCCACTAGCCTCCATCATCCAAAACGCAGATGATACAACTCTTATCTGTGCCGCACTTTCCCTAAAACAACTTGCAACCACTACACAACAGTCCTTATCAGTTGAATCACGGCTAGCTGAATCACAACTGATTCAGAACCCTTCCAAGACTAAGCTCATGCCCTTCCACCCCAGCAAATCAAATAATCCCCCCAACACCTTTCCGAATACATTCCTCCAACAATACCATAATATCAGCCATTACCCAAACAGAATTATTAGGTGTGCTAATCGATAATGATTTGAACTTCGATTTACAACTATCACAGTACATCAAGGACACATTAAATGAGGTTCACTGTATAGAATAAAGCCCTTTCTTACTAAAAACACAAGACAGGATATAGCCCAAACTGATCTTCTCTCTACCCTACTATATGCCTCTCATGTCTTCATAAACTTAAGTAAAACTGATCTATCCAAGTTTGAAAGCTGCTACAATAAAATCGCGAAATTATTTTCTAGCACACAACATAGGTCTCACCACTGCACTGCCTTACATCGAATAAACCAACTAGAACTACCCTATCAACTAACTTACACTCAACTCCTCTTTGTTCACAGACTGGTACACCAACCTGATAAAACTCCCGCCCTTCAACCAATGCTGCAACCTTATTCTAATACTTGCACACTCCAGTTCTCCTAAAAATCCTTATTACAGTTTTCCAAATCCAATAATAAAACTGGAGACTCTCTCTACTCAAAACTACATCCCCAAAATATGGAATACTATCCCTCAACCCATCTTAACCACTACCAACCCATCTCACTTCAAAAACCCCCTATAATACTTCCTTATTAACAATTGGCTCTGCTCATGTATCAGCCCTGGATAAAGCCTTTCTGCTCTTCAATTATTCTGCCTACTCTATTATCATCCCATTCCCATCATACACATTTCTAATGCAAGTCATTTTTACTTTTTCTTCTATCCTTCCTCCCCCTTTCCTCTCAACTATCCTCTGATCTTCTCATCACTTACTGTTCTCCTTCTAGTTTATACTAACTCCATCTGTCCCCCCACCTTTTTGCATAAAATTCATTCCTCTCCCTCACTCTTGATATTCTTTGTCCCTCCTCTGCCCTCTTCTACCCTTATTCCTCCCTTCCATTCTCTATTGTGCTATTAAATCTCTCATTATTCAAAACTTCTCCAGCTATTTATCCAACAGTGAAATCATGCAGTCCCAACAGCAGTCTGTTTACTCCTACTCTGTTGACTGAATGAAGAATTCTATCCCTAGACAATGTGTATGTTTAAACTGTCTTGTCCTTCGGCTTTTCCCGGTTAGGGGTCACCACAGCGGAACTCCGGTCCACTCATGATTGACAGTGGATTTTACAGTGCCGAGTTGCCAGCCCGATGCCCAACCTTCAATGACGACATGCCCATTCACGCTTGCACCTACCTGCATGTCTTTAACGTCACTCGGCCACGGGGAGGACATGCAGACTCCACACAGAAGGCGATACAGCCGAGAATCGAACGGGAGAACCTCTTGCTGTGAGGCAACAGCGCTAACAGCTGCACCACCATGGCTTGTGTATGTTTAAACTGTAATACTCTGTAATCAATCTATTCACTATGACTCAATGTTCATTTATTATGTGTGTACCTCGTCTATCTTTTTTAAAAATAAATTTTGTAACTTTTGTAATTTTTTAAATTTCTTGTAATTTTTTTGTAATTAATTCCGGAGCTTTTCTCCCTGGGCCTTCACTGAACATGGGCTCTCACCCAGTTGGACTACCCCGGTAAACAAAAATAAATAAAGCTGCACAGGTATTTTGCAAAAACTTTTGATGGGTGACCTAAATATTCAGGCATATATGTTATATGCATTATAAAAAACAGCCATACAACCAGAACTTACCTGATCTGATTTCTGCCTTCCCATTTGTTTCAGTTTTCTCATCATATCTGTCTGACGATGATGCTGAAATGTGAAAGAAGTAAGACAAAAATACAATGTGTAAATCAGCTTTGCTGATGTACATAAATGGAAATTACAAATATTTTGTTTGTAAATATGTTGCAGTTGGCTTCTTTCATTTGAAATAATTAGTACTACATATATGTACATATAAAATATATTCTTTAAAGGCAACCAATTGACTCAATACTACAAGTCCCAAAAACTGCAAAAAAATAAGTTCTCTTCTCTTACAATAATAGCAAGTGCATAATTCACTATTACACATTACACATTAAAAGCATTTGCTGCAAAGGGGTAAGCCCTGCTGTACTCACTTATGTTGGGGGGCATGCACACTTTACACCCCTGTTACTTACAGAGGATATAAAAAGTGTACACACCCCTGTTAAAATGCCAGGTTTTTGAAAATTAAAGTTTTGGAATGGCCCAGACCTAAATCCAATACAAAATCTGTGGCGTGACCTGAAGAGGGCTGTGCACAAGAGATGCCCTCGCAATCTGACAGATTTGGAGGGTTTTTGCAAGGAAGAGTGGGCAAATATTGCCAAGTCAAGATGTGCCATGCTGATAAACTCCTACCCAAGAAGACTGAGTGCTTTAATTAAATCAAAAGGTGCTTCAACAAAGTATTAGTTTAAGGGTGTGCACACTTATGCAACCAGCTTATTGTACGTTTTTTATTTTTTATATTTTTCCCCTAACAGATTTGTTTGTTTTGCAATTGAATTGTACAGGTTATAGGTCACATTAAAGGTGGGAAAAGTTTTGAAATGATTTATTGTGGTCTCATTTTTTTATATCACAAAAAACTGGCCTTTTTCAGGGGTGTGAACACTTTTTATATCCACTGTACTTATATACTAACTCTGAGTGTGCTGTACCTCAGAGAAGAGAGAATGCTCTAAGATAGAGCAATTTCATTCTAAGTATGCATTGTCCAAGTGAGGTATCAAATGCTTTCGTCAGACGTATGTAGGCAGTATGCACCATTTTCCCTCATCAATTGCTTTAGTGATCTTTTCAAAGAAATCTACCAGATTCAGTAATCATGACATCCCATTGACAAAACCAAACTGGGATGGATCAAGTGTCTAGATGTCTCTTATGCCTGTCCTTGCTGATGATTTCCATGGTAATTCTTTCCATGCTTTGCAAATAAGGCTAGTCAGACTAACGGGTCTGTAGTTTCCAGTATCTGTCAAAGGTTCTTCTATATGTTGGAGGATGACCATTGCAGTCCTCCATTCATGTGGCACAAAGCCTGTTTTAAGACTAGTGACTTCAAGTGTCCAGAAAAGTCATATTTTAAACTATTCAGGAAGCATCCTGGGATGTTATCGGGGCCCACTGAGATCGTGTTCTTGGCTTTTGTGAGTGTAGCCAGTACATGTTCCCAAGTTACAGCTCGAGGGATTATGTTTGAGTGGACAGTTGGGGGTGAGAGGGAGGTAAAGTTGGAGCTGTAGCTGTCCACTTACAGGCTTACTATATTGCCAGGCTCAGTGAATGTGGCACTATTAACCATCAGTTCAGCACATTGCTGTGTGCCCTTGAGGTTTCTGACATAGCAGTAGAAGGCCTTATGCTTATCTTTCATATGAGAGGCTATCTTAACCTCAAAGTCAGCCTTGCTTGATGTAATTAGCACTCTTAGTTGTCTGTTAACTTTGATGAGAGAGGTTCTATTTTTATGCAAATTACCCATCCTAATTTTTGCCATTTCTTTTTCCTTTTGTTGTTTATCCTGTTTAAATTGTGATGCCACCAGGGTGGTTTGTTTCTAAGGCTAATCCTGGGCTTACTTCTGGAAGATACAGCAGTCTCTATGCAGCCAATGACATAGCTGTACAGAGTTTCAGACAGCAATTCACCATAGGCTGCTGTGTTGTCTGGGTTTGGAGGGGCATCAAATTTTGAAAATCCATCACTTAATAAAAGGAAATTTGCCTTGGAACAGTTCCTAACTGTTACTGGTTTTAATGGGATTACAGAGTTGATTTTGATTTCACAGGTGACAGCTTTGTGGTCAGACCTTGCCAGAGAGGATGAGACATGGGGGGGGGGGGGATTGCAGCATTCTCACATATTTGTAAAGATGAGCTCCAGTATGTTGGAGCCTTTAGTGGGTATATTCACTATTTGGTCAAGGATATTTGCATTAACAAAGTCCAGGAATCTCTGCCTGTAGAGTTGAGATTGTATATGATCCCAAGTCTATAGTGGGGTAATTAAAGTCTCCCATGACTATGGTGTTAGACTGGATGGTAAGTGTCTACAGTTGGTCCAAATATGCATTGTGAGCATCTTGGGACATGAAGGTTGACCTACAGCTGGCTAGTATATAATAAGGGATTTTCTCTATGGTGATCTCCATGTGGATGAAGTCCAGCACATCATCCTGTTTGACCACTCTAGGGGTACAGTATGCTTGTTATTGATGTACACTGAGACACCTCCTCCTTTAGCCCTTTCCTATGCAGTGTAGAAGAGAATGAAACCTTGCACTGCCGGGGTTATCTGTGCCACTTTAAGCTATGTCTCAGTAACTGCAAAAATGTCTACCTTGCACTGCCGGGGTTATCTGTGCCACTTTAAGCTATGTCTCGGTAACAGCAAAAATGTCTACCTTGCACTGCCAGGGTTATCTGTGCCACTATAAGCTATGTCTCAGTAACTGCAAAAATGTCTTCCTTGCACTGCCGGGGTTATCTGTGCCACTTTAAGCTATGTCTCAGTAACTGCAAAAATGTCTACCTTGCACTGCCAGGGTTATCTGTGCCGCTTTAAGCTATGTCTCAGTAACTGCAAAAATGTCTACCTTGCACTGCAGGGATTATGTGTGCCACTTTAAGCTATGTCTCAGTAACTGCAAAAATGTCTACCTTGCACTGCCGGGGTTATCTGTGCCACTTTAAGCTATGTCTCAGTAACTGCAAATATGTCTACCTTGCACTGCCGGGGTTATCTGTGCCACCTTAAGCTATGTCTCAGTAACTGCAAAAAATTGGGTTAGAGAGGAACTCTGCTAAACATGGCTGGGGAGCCTGTTCCAGAAAAGGAGTAGTCTTTGGGATAAATACCTGTCTCTCCAGCAGGCCCTACTTATATCACTGGCAAGGTTTAAGTCTTTAGAATTGGTAGTTCTGGTACTTTTTGTTTTGCTGATATGCAGGTGGTCCATCAAAGTGGGGTCTGACAATGCCTTGTATGCTAAGCATAAATATCCCCTCAATACTTTGTAAGAGACAGAACAGAGGAAATACAGGGATAGACCAGTGAAGCTGTCTGCATATGACATGTTACTTACATCCTGTATTGTTTTAGTGAGGAATCTCTATGGACGTTCCAAGTGTTGGATATGCCTGGTTAGGTACATACCAAATGGGGCACTGTACTCAATGATAGGTCTGATGAATACCAAATACAGTGGGATAATGACTTCCTTGGGCCTAGATGCCATACCTTAGTTTATAAGTTGCACATCATAGAATGATTTCCTCACTACTATAGTCATGTAATGGTCAAAGGTAACATTACTGTCTATGTGTGTCCTCAAGTCCCTGACTACTGGGTCAACTCTTGGGGTGTGTTGTCAATGTAACAGTTACAAGTGGTGTCAGTTTTCTCCAGCTGTCAGTACAACACTGCCTATAACACCACCCTCCAACGAATGGATGGAGATCAGCCCACTGGATGCTTAATTGCACCATCCTAGACCAGACATCCATAAACATGGATTAGTCACAGAGGCCAAGCTGCTGGCATCCATACCTCTCAATCTCTTAGTACAAGAAATCTGGACAAAGCCAAAATAATGAGGGGACAAAGGTGTAAAAATGCTTATTAAAAAAAGGTATTTTATTAGCATGCATTTTCTGAAGGATAGAAATAAAGCCAGAAACTCAAATGACTGTCATTATTTAGTGACTTCAATCCTCAATTATTTGCTAGAAAACAATACATTTTATTAGGAACAGACCAAAAATATGAGGCAAAAATCTGGACATTTAAGACGTATGCTGGCATCACAGATGGGTGCTTTTCCAGTGAAAAAGTGAATTTTGAGTCAGATACCCCTGTGCTGATATAGCAAATGAGTAAGATTTAGATGTTGTTTTGTGGACTGTGCATGTCAGAAACAGAGCAGGACTCCATGCATTGTGGCTAGAAGAGGTCAATGATTATCACTGAAACTGACTGTGGTGGTGGAATAAGGTAGTTGCTGGTGCATTACTCTGTTTTCATACAATCAAAGGTCAAAATGTCCAATTTAAGTTAAAAAAAAATACACGTTTTGACATAAACTCATCCACAACACACACACACACACACACACACACACACACACACACACACACACACACACACACACACACACACACACACACACACACACACACTATTTTACAAATCTATCTAGATTAATGTCCTGAAAAAAAACTATCAAATAATCAAAATGTTTATAAATGAGACAAGATCACCTCCATCTTGTATGCATACTCCCTAATTGCATTAGCTAGCAGTTTCTGAACATGTTGCTGGTGTTGCTGTTTTGCCATATTCTGTCTGTATACCTTTTCTGGCACAATCATTCCATCGTGGGTGATCTGCAAATGCAAGCATGAAAAATGTGAAGGATTACCTTGTGGCATATGGGTAAGAATTTAAAAATTAACTCACAAATTCTGATACTCAAATCCAGAACTACTTTTTTATCAACTATGTGAGCCACTTCTCCATCCAGAAGTGCATTTGTGGCACTTGTTTTTGCAGAACTTAACATATAAAAGTCACAAAGGATAACAGTGACAACTGCAGATAGCACTGTAGTGGTTCCCACTTTAAAAAAACAATTACTAAGTAATTATTTTAATTTTGTTTGCTTTAAAATTGGTAAAACAAAAATCTGAAAAAAATGACAATTATAGCCTGAAGGTACAACCACAGTTGTTACAACTTTTAAACTTGCCACTGTCATGACAGGTTCATCAAGCAGGTAGACTGGGTCCTACTTTGTCCCACAGTGCCATAAAAAATACTGAGCAGGACCTGCTCATATCATGTAACCTTTTTCTTCTAAGCACATTATGGGCAAACGTGACTACAAACAACTATATCACTACAAACTATTGAATTCAATATATTTTTGTATTATGAATGAATAATTTCAATGCAGTCTTTTTGTGATTTATTATACTTGCATATTATGAAGACAAAACAATGCATGTGTAAATACTAATTTCAACAACTGCATTAAAACTTTACTTTCCTGTCATGTTCTTGCTACTGTATAATGCAAACTGCACTACATTTTTCAATGTATTTGGAGATGTCTTTACATTCACCTCTGCAGTATTCATAATTTATGGGATTCCCTGCTGTGAAGCCCATCATCTGGCCAGTTTACCAAAGTGTACCATTGTTTTATGGTACGGTGAGCGTCACGTACACACTGGTCGCATAGCGTAGGGCATAAAAGTGATGTTGAGGCATACCATCCTCAGAACTTCTTTGCTGCCAGTCTAAACACTGTTTTTAACCATCAGTCTGTTTACCTCTGCCTGTTTTTTTTTGCTGTTTTTTATTTCTGTTTGTTGGCATTCCGGTGATTACTCCTGTTTGCTGAAGTCCTCACCTTTGCAGATAAGTACCCAGTTGGGGTTTTTGTTCTTTTCTTGATTTTTTTGAGCTGTTTGGGTTAATGTCATCCAGAAAGGGTAAATGCCAGTGTTAGAGACAGACTCCCCATGAAGACTGCCATGACAGGTGCCTTTTTTGCCTACGAGCTTCTCACAACCATACGTCTTGTTTGATTTGTCAGGTGGTTGTCCCGAAAACCCTTCATAGTCAGCTTTCTTCCCTTTCATTGTATCTTAAGAACCAGCATCTTAAGCTTCTTGCTAAAGATACTATGGATGGAACTTCCTGCCCCGAGGGTTAGCCCTCAGGAAAGAAGAAGGTGAAAAAGGTAAGACTGGAATCTTCCGCTGTCCAGCCTCTGCTAGGGGTTTCTCCTGCGTTTATTACAAACCTGGAGACTCACCTGGTTGTGTTGTCTGATTCCTCTGCCGCATTTAGTTTGGAGGCCTGCAAGAATCTGGTGGGCAGCACGTCCAATGAGGCTTTGCAGGTGTCCGTTTCAGGTGCTCAGGGGGAACCATGGTTGATTGTTTCCAAAGGGTCTAGGGGGTTCCGCAGTTTCTTCTAAGGGAAGAAGTTCCTACTATGGTTGCGGAATGCTGTCTTGAAGTCAGGGCCCTTTCAGTTTTTTTGGGATGGACATTCCCTTAAAAAAGAAACAGAAAATTAAACATGTTTCTTCTGCTCCTAGGGATCCACAAAGTGAGTATCAGGCCTTTGCTCAGGGGTAATCTAATGCTTTACTGTTATTAAGGCCTCCTCAAGGGGTTTCAGTTCCTGCTCCTCCTTGGTCCTCTTCTTCACCTAAAAGGCCCAGGGAAATACATTCTTCTGAGGAAGAGTTGGATTCTAAAGAAGAATCCCTTGCTTATTCTACCCAGATTGCTTCTCCTTTAGACTACGAGTCTGAGGAGGAGGAATCTAATAGTCCAGACACTCCTTCTGAGAAAATTTCCTTTGAAGACACAATCTCTAAGATGATAGAATTTTTTAAGTGGGATTGTGCCCAGATATCCATAGGAGGTACTATGGGTTACTGCAGAAGGAATCACTTAAACCTGCAGCTATTCCTCCTGTCTTGGGTGCTTTACTAGATGTTTTTTTCCAATGCCTCTAAAGCACCTGATTCTCTGCCCCTGGTCCCAAGAAGTCTGATAGGTTTTATAGGGTGCCTGAGGTTGTTTCTGTTTGTTCTAATGTCCTGCTGCTGACCCCTCTGTTGTGTCTGTAGCCTCTCTCTGATAAGCTGTCTCAGTTGCTTCCTTTGTCCAAGTCACTGCCTTCTGACAAGGACAGCAGAACCATGGACAGGCTGGGTAAGAAGATTTGTATTTCTGCTACCCTAGCTTTTAGGGCTATTAATTATCAGACCCATATATCTAGGTGGGTCTACTTCTGTTTATCAAAAAAACACTTTTTCAAAAAACAGCAAGCTGAACCCACTTTAGCGAAAGTGCACTTAAATGAAAGTGCACTTTCACGAACACCGATTCACCAAAGCACAGTACAGTGGGGATACGGAAATATGTCTTCTTCCCCACTGTAATGCAATCTTGGAGTTAGCATATAAGTAGCGGCCCTGTAAAAATGTGTTTTTTTTCCAATTCGGTGAATCAGTGTTCATGAAAATGCACTTTTGTTTAAGTGCACTTTCATTAAAGTGGGTTTGGCTTTCTGTTTTTCAAAAAAGTGTTTTTCAATAAACAGAAGTAGACCCATCTAGGTATGTTTTGGCTCTTCTTTCTCAGGCTTCTTGTTTTTTTTCTGATCTTCTGACTCTTAGAGTAAATCTTCTGCTCTTTCCTTGCTAGGGACTTCCTCTCAAGTAGTTCATCATTCTATCAAATGTAGTTATGATGAAGCGGATGTCTCTTCTAGGGCTGTGTTGCTTTTGGTTCAGTACTGAGGAGGTATTCTTGGCTTATGCTGGATCTTCAGGCCTTTCATCCTGTTTTCTCCCTTGGGCCTCTTAAGGATATTCCCAGGCAATACCATGGTTATGTGGTATATCAACAAACAGGGGAGAGCAAGATATTACCTTCTTTGCTAGCTGGCACTTCTGGGATGGGATCTTGCTGTCAAGTCTCAAGTGACTCTTCAGGCAGTTTATATTCCTTCAGATCAGAACATTGTGGCAGGCACTCTGAGCAGGTCCCTCACCCAATCCCATGAATGGATGCTTCACAGGGATGTGTTTCTGGACATTGTTCACCAGTGGGGTACTCCTCAAGTAGATCTCTTTGCCTCCCCTCTGAACAGACAACTTCCTCTGTTTTGTGCCAGAGTCCCAGGTCCTCTGGTACGAAAGGTGGACGCCCTCTCATTTTCTTGGAAGGGGATGTTTCTTTATGCATTCCCTCCCCTTCCTCTTAGTATGAGAGTCCTGTTCAAGATTCAAACAGGATGCTCCCAAAGTCTTGTTGGTGACTCCCTTTTGGCTGCGACAGCACTGGTTCCCTCTACTTCTGCATCTATCCAAGGGAAATCATCACAAGTTACATCATAGGGTTGATCTAGTCACACAAGACAGGGGGTTTCTCATCCATCCCCACCTGTCCATGCTTCAACTGACAGTGTGGGTGATAGGGTTTTGATCCCTCATAGACACCTTTTTTATGAGGACGTGTTGCAGGTCCTGCAGGAGGCAAGGAAACCTACTACTAGGAAATCTTACTTGTCTAAACGGAAGAGGTTTTCTATTTGCAAAACACAAAAATGCCAAGCAGGAACAGGAGAGAGAATCACTCCACAGTAAATAAATGCACCTATTCAGACCAAATTCAATAAAACCAATAGTGGAGTTTATTGAAGAGAATAAAACAAATGATAAGCGTTTTCATCCTGACCACTTCAGAACTTCATCATATAATACATATAATCACACAATCACTTTATATAGTACAGAAAAACTGGGTAAAAAAATCATTAAACAATTAATACATTATTTAAATTGACACACACCCTTAAAGGAAAAGACATGTAAAAGACTTTATTATATATGTACAATATAAAATCTGTATAAGCTGAAATAAATAGATGGTAAAAAAACCTCTCATTGTAGTATAAAAACATAGATAAAATGGTGTTTAAAAATACATAAATAATGAATAAATAATTATTTAAAACAGTGTTATCTTTCTAGGGCTGATAGAAATGTGTTCTTTTAAGCCTGGCCAAATAGATGCATTAAGACGAAGTTGCCAGTAAAGCTCCCTCTTTTCTAGTAAAAGAGACCAGGCTCCACCTCGAGGTTCTGTAAAGAGACCAGGCTCCACCTCGAGGTTCTGTAAAGAGACCGGGCTCCACCTCTAGGTTCTGTAACGAGACCGGGCTCCACCTCGAGGTTCTGTAAAGAGACCAGGCTCCACCTCGAGGTTCTGTAAAGAGACCAGGCTCCACCTCAAGGTTCTGTTTTAATATTATCAATGACAGTAAAATGACAAGAATGACCAGTATTTTCCATTATGTGCTTGCTAAGTGCATTTGTATCTTTTTTTGATTTTATGTCATACAAATGCTCATAGATACGTTTTTTTTTAATTTACGGTCCATTTTTTCCAATATAAAAACAGCTACAACAATTACATAAAGTGCAATAAATAATTCTTTCAGATCCACAATTGTATTTTTGATGAAGCTTTACTTCAATGTTATCAGAAAAGTGCTACCTTCCTTAATATGTTTACAATAGTTACAGATGGCACACTTTTTCATGTGCCCAACATTATTAATTCCCTTTGGTTTCATCTCAAATATGTTCTTTAAGTTTCTGCCCTTCTTAAATACTATGGCAGGATGTGAATCAATAAATGGTCTAATGGATTTTTCATGATTTAGTATGGACCAATTTTTTTCTAAGATTTTTCTTAATGTATAACTGCCATTAGTGTATATGGTAATGAAAGATGTCCCTTTTTGTTTCTTGGTTCTCCACATTTGAGCATTGAGTGGAGTTGTTAATACTGGTGATGTCGGTGTCAATATCTGATAGTAAAGGACTAAAATGACCTCTCTCCCTTTTATTTACTACTTCCAACATAATATCGTTATAAAGTTGTACGGATAGCCTCTACTTGAAAACATGCATTTCAAGTTGTCACATTCACTGAGAAAATCATCCATAACTGAAACCATTCAGAATGCCCTAACAAACTGCCCCTTTACAATGGCTTTTTTCTGTATCAGTGGATGTGTACTTGAGTAATGGAGGAAGGAGTTGTAGTAGGTTTCCTATATATATATATATATATATATATATATATATATATATATATATATATATATATGTATATATATATAAGTTGAATTTCAAGGTCCTTTTGCAGAATTCATTATCAGAAGATTTTATTAATCCTTTAGCCATGTCAATCACATACAACCCCCCTTAACAAAGACAGACAGACAATAATGTGGAGGGTGTATTACAGGACATTAAAAGTGTACTTGACTTGGTCAGAATAATGAAATTCCAACGCTTTGGATCAACTTATCCACACCCCCACCAGGGGCAGCAATATCCTAGACCTGGTCATCACCAACATGGGTGACCGGTGTTCCACACCAGAGGTCAGCTCCTCGTTGGTCATATCCAACCACAAGCTAATCACCCTAGACATCCACATCCAGCTCCCACCCCCCATTAGGAAAACAACCATAAAAAATTTCTCCAAAGCCAACTTCACGCTTCTTAAGACAGAAGTGGCAAACTTCATGACACCCATGCAGATGGACAATAGAGGTACGACTGCTGAATCCTACACAAATACACTTTATAAGCACTTACACGAGTGCATGGATCATGCTATCCCTAACAGAACCAAGATGCTATCCTCCAAAAAAAGGAAGCCAATCTGGTGGTCTTCTGCCATAAATAAACTCTACAACAGAAGAAAGAAACTGTTGCAAAAAAGAGTAAAATCCCATGATTGGAGGAACTCCCTGGTCAGCCTCAGTAAGAAACTGAGATCCCTCATAAAATCCTCCAAAGCTAGTTATGAAAACAAAATCACCACTGATTCTAAAGACAACCACAAAGCATTCTATAGCTATGTCAAGAATCGCAATGGCAACACTCAGATCTGCTCTGAGTAACAGCACAATGACACTAAATATACAGAACCAACTGATATTGCCAACATCCTGGTTCAGTGCTAACTTTACCCCACTCTCACCACCTAAAGGCCCATCTTTATACTGGAAGAATGTAAAGTTCCTGTAATCACGGCTGCACAGGTAAAAACTTCACTCTCAAAAGCCAAGAACACAGCATCCATGGGACCTGACAACATCCCAGGCTGCCTTCTACATGAACTACAGAATGAACTGGCACCCCACCTAAGTACCATGTTCAATCATAGCCTCACCTCAGGTTTTGTGCCCACTGAATGGCGCACCGCAACAGTTATCCCACTCCACAAAGGGGAGGCCACAACAGACCCCAGGAACTACCGCCCCATTAGCCCGACGAGCCTCGTCTGCAAGGCCATGGAACGTATCCTCATGGAACTCATAAACAAAGACATTGGAGATCTCCAAACCCTGGACCCCACACAGTTTGGGTTTGTAAAAGGCAGATCATGTCTCCTAAACCTGATAGACTTCTTTGAAGTAGTCACCAAAGCCATAGATGAGGGTAAGGTGGTTCACACAGCCTATCTAGATCTCACCAAGGCATTCAACACCATCCCCCACTCTGGAATTATAGATAAACTCACTAAACTAGGTATAAATCCTTATGTCACAAGATGGGTTTCCAACTGGCTTACTGAAAGAACCCACACTGTGAAAGTAGCAGACTCCAAATCAGACTTCAGACCAGTGACAAGTGGAGTACCACAGAGTTCAGTCCTGGGTCCTCTCCTGTTTGGTATCTACTTCTCTGAAGTACAGGTTAACACAGAAGGTCTTTGGCTAACTAAATTCACAGATGACTGCAAACTAGGAGCCATAATTGAAACTCCTAACGATGTGGACATCCTACAAAAGGGCCTCACTGAGACAGATGCCTGGTGTCAAAGACATGGTCTCAAGCTCAATGCCAAAAAGTGCATTGTCATCCCCTTTGGTAAAAATTTTGTACCCATGAACTACCACATAGGCGGTAGTCTACTTAACACTGAAAGTGTGATAAGAGACCTTGGGACACAGGTGGACAGCAGTCTCTCTTTTGATAATCACATCGCCAAAGTGGTCAGGAAATCCTTCTACATGTCACACCTCATCACAAAAGGTTTCTCATCCAGAAAAAAGAGGTCATTGCTCCCCTCTACTCATCACTCATTAGACCCATTATAGAGTACAATGCCCCTTTTGGTATGTACCTCACAAGATATCTACAACAACTGGAAAGGCCGCAAAAATACCTCACAAAGAGGATTACTGGCCTCAAACAGATGCCTTACACAGACTGTCTCAAAACACTCCAGCTTTATTCCGTCGCATATCGTCTATTCAGAGGCGATCTCTGCTTAACATACAAAGGTATGTCAAACCCAGAGCTGTTGGTGCTCCACTTAAGGAAATCCCAATCCCTCCAAGCTACACGCTCTAGGGACCTAAACGTTGTCACCACAATAAACAGAACATACTGGAGGGATAGATTCCTGTCCCAGAAACTTCCCATACTCTGGAACAGACTACCTATCTATGTCAAGCAGAGCTCCTCATTAGCACTCTTCAAGAAACATCTTGATGATTGGATGGGTAATAAGAAATTCACCCCGGGGATCACTTCTGTGGTTCTGCTTGACAGGGGCACAGGAAAATAATTTTCTTGGGTGGCGAAATCCAGGGTACATTTTTGGCTAGGCTTGTATAGGCCCTAGGGCCAATAGCCTAGTACCTACCTATGAACCTATGAACAAGGGAGGAGATGTAGTCCTTATGAATCTGGACGATTACACTAACAAAATGTTACACATTTTGAATGGGAAGCATATGCAAAATCCTCCTTGAATGAATTACACACAGCATACAATAGAATTAACAATGAGTTACAGGATTTATTTATAGAGGGATCCATCACCATTGAAGAGTTAAATTATCTCACAGTGTCATATCCCAAGATGTCAGTGATGCTCGGGTTACCTAAACTACATAAAAACCTCGAACAGCCACCCATGAGACCCATTGTGGATGCAAAAGGTTCCATTACCCACCCACTCACAAAACTCCTAGACATTAGACTTAAAGAACTGGTATTCTCTGAAACCCATATATGTAAGGACTCATTGAGTTTTTTTACATCTCATTAACAACACTCCATTTAAAATTGGGTATGCCCTTTTGACTACTGACATCAAAGATTTATATTCTGTTATTCCCTATAACACAGGCCTGGAATGGTTTTCACAATACTTATATGAAAAGGAGTTGAACACAACAATGTCCAAGTATATACACACTTACTTGAACTTGTTTTGAAAAACAACTTTATCTACTTTAACCGTGAAATATATCTGCAACAGGAGGGGCTGGCAATGGGTTCTTCTTGTGGGGGCCTGTACGCAAATATTGTTGTCACCCAATGGGAAAAGAAGTTTTTGTTCAACAATTCGATGTTCATTTATGTAAAATGTTACACCCGTTCCTGGATGACATTTTTATTTTGTGGGGTGGGCCCCCAGAACAGATCAATGAATTAATTTCTTATATGGATTCTACTACTCCATTTTTGAAATTCACACATAATTATAGTATGGACCATTTGCCCTTTCTAGACGTTCTTCTCAATAAAGATTATACAAACGATAAGTTTGTTTCAAAAATATATAGAAAGGAAACCTACTCCAACTCTTTACTCCATTACTCAAGTACACATCCACTGAAACAGAAAAAAGCCATTGTAAAGGGGCAATTTGTTAGGGCAGCCCAAATGGTTTCAGTTATGGATGATTTTCTCAGTGAATGTGACAACCTGAAATTCATGTTTTCAAGGTGAGGCTATCCATACAAATTGATTACTGATATTATGTTGGAAGTAGTAAATAAAAGGGAGAGAGGTCATTTTAGTCCTTTACTATCAGATATTGACACCAGCATCACCAGTATTAACAACTCCACTCAATGCTCAAATGTGGAGAACCAAGAAACAAAAAGGGACTATAAGACGTTTTTCATTACCATATATACTAATGACAGCTATACATTACGAAAAATCTTAGAAAAGAATTGGTCCATACTAAATCATGAAAAATCCATTAGACCATTTATTGATTGACATCCTGCCATAGTATTTAAGAAGGGCAGAAACTTAAAGAACATATTTGAGATGAAACCAAAGCGTATGAATAATGTTGGGCACATGAAAAAGTGTGCCATCTGTAACTTGTAAACATATTAAGGAAGGTAGCACTTTTCTGATAAATAACATTAAAGTAAAACGTCATCAAAAATACAATTGCGGATCTGAAAGGATTATTTATTGCATTTTATGTAATTGTTGTAGCTGTTTTTATATTGTAAAAATGGACCATAAATTAAAAAAAACGTATCTATGAGCATTTGTATGACATTAAAACAGAACCTTGAGGTGGAGCCCAGTCTCTTTACAGAACCTCGAGGTGGAGCCTGGTCTCTTTACAGAACCTCGAGGTGGAGCCCGGTCTCTTTACAGAACTTCGAGGTGGAGCCCGGTCTGTTTACAGAACCTCGAGGTGGAGCCTGGTCTGTTTACAGAACCGCGAGGTGGAACCTGGTCTGTTTATTGAACCTCGAGGTGGAGCCTGGTCTCTTTACAGAACCGCGAGGTGGAGCCTGGTCTGTTTACAGAACCTCGAGGTGGAGCCTGGTCTCTTTACAGAACCTCGAGGTGGAGCCTGGTCTGTTTACAGAACCTCGAGGTGGAGCCTGGTCTCTTTACAGAACCTCGAGGTGGAGCCTGGTCTCTTTACAGAACCTCGAGGTGGAGCCTGGTCTCTTTTACTAGAAAAGAGGGAGCTTTACTGGCAACTGCATCTTAATGCATCTAGTTGGCCAGGCTTAAATGAACACATTTCTATCAGCTCTCTTTTAAAATTAAAAGCCCTAGAAAGATAACACTGTTTTAAATAATTATTTATTCATTATTTATGTATTTTTAAACACCATTTTATCTATGTTTTTATACTACAATGAGAGTTTTTTTTACCATCTATTTATTTCATCTTATACAGATTTTATACGTTACATATATAATTCAGTCTTTTACATGTCTTTTCCTTTAAGGAGGTGTGTCAGTTTAAATAATGTATTACTTGTTTAATGATTTTTTTTACCCAGTTTTTCTGTACTATATAAAGTGATTGTGTGATTATTTGTATTATATGATGAAGTTCTGAAGTGGTCAGGACGAAAGCACTTATCATTTGTTTTATTCTATTCAATAAACTCCAGTATTGGTTTTATTGAATTTGGCCTAAATATGTGCATTTATTTACTGTGAAGTGATTCTTTCTCCTGTTCCTGCTTGGCATTTTTGTGTTTTGTACCAGTTTTTTTCTTCATGTCTTTTTTTACAGGTTTTCCATTTGGTCTCTTTCTCGTTACCTGGGCCCACTTACTGTGGATGTTCCTTTGGTTCCCTCTTATTTGTGTGAGTTGCTCAATGCTGGTATGGCCTGTTCTTCTATTGAGGCTCACATCAGCTCTTTCTACTTGTCTGCATTTAACTCTCCTGTTAGCTTCTAGATTTGAGGCTAAGCAATTTCTTAAAGGTGTCCTTAATATTAGGCCTCCCAGGAAGCCTATTTCTCCTCCCTGGGATCTTAATTTCATTATGGAGAAATTGACTCAGGCTCCTTTTGAGGCTGCTGTTTCAGCTTCCTTGCAACATTGTTCTTGGAAGACAGTTCTTTTGTTAGGTCTTACTTCTGCCAGACGATTGTCTGAGTAGTAAGCCCTTATGGCCTGTCCACCTTTTTTGATATTTCATGATGACACGGTGTCCTTGAGTATTAATCCTTCTTTTATGCCTGAGGTGTTTAATGAGTTATCACTTAATCAGTCTATTAATTTGCTTACTTTTTTACCCTCTCCGCATTCTGATAGTGAGAGGGTGCTGCATACCTTAGATGTGCATAGACAGCTTGGATTATTTGGATAAGACTAAAGCTATCAGAAAGTCAGTTGTTTGTTTCATTTCATCCTAGGTCTTTAGGAGTAGCTGTTTCCAAGCAAACTATTTCTACTTGGATTTCAAAGAGTATTTCTTTTTATTACACTTTTCATGGTGAGAGGCTTCCTTCTCCTGTAAAAAAATCATTCTACTAGAGCTGTGGTTTCTTTTGGTGCATTTTTCAAGGGCCCAGACACTAATTATATTCTTAAAGCAGCTACCTGGACTTCTGTGCATACTTTTACTAAACATTAAAAGTTGGATGGTATCTCCAGAGCTACAGCTGGTTTTGCTAATGCCATTCTTCATGGCTTCTTAGAGGGCTCTACTGCTGCTTCCTCCTCCCAAGTTTCTTCTTGAGCTTTGGCACTCTCCCATACATAATGAATACTGCAGCGGTGAATGTAAGGACATAGTACAGTTGTGTAAAATCTTACCATAATGGTAGATGTCCTTGCCTTCACTGCTGCAGTATTCACTCCCTCCCTGCATCACCCTAGTCTTTTGTCCCTTTTCGGATGTGCAAGTTCTCTTAGTTTTTTCTTGGACTGCTGTTCCTACTGAGGCAATCATTTCTGAGGATGGTACGCCTGAATGTCACCTTTATGTCCTACGCTATGTGAGGAGTGTGTAGGTGATGTTCAACGTACCTTAAAACAATAGTAGACTTTGGTAGACTGGCTGGACAATTGGCTTCATGGCAGGGAATCCCTAACTTATGAATACTGCAGCAGTGAATGCAAGGACATCTACAGTTATGGTAAGATTTTACACAACTGTACTTTCTTCTCCCCAGGTCCCCTCTATAAGCCATCTCTGCTGAGGAGTGATGGGCCTAGTTAACAAACTGAACAAACTCAAGCAAACAAGTGAATACATAAAACAAACACAGCATAACTGATCTCAGATCCCTTCTTGTTCCATCTTGTGAAGAGGCATTTGTAGGTATCATTTTTGTTGCAATGTTTGGTGTCTAAGTCACTTGAAGCAAGAAACATGAATGATACTTTGTTTTATGGTGTCCTGCAATTCCAGGATAGTACATATGCTCTCAGTTACCACTCTTTGCCTGTCACATGTTCTCATGTGACTACAGATGTTTTAGGACTCTTCTTTGTTCCATCCCTTTCCACAGATCTGCACATTGTACTGTTTCATTAACTTACTCCAAATGGATGACATTTACTAAAAATATGAAATATAACAGTTTGATAATTGTTACTACATTAACAGCATTAAAAAAAACATGAAACTTTCATTCTTTATATACTTTCAGAGGATATGGGCTGGTCCACTGGCACAAAGAAAGAGTTCCTGTTTACAGTGCCAATGAGCTGGGTTCAGTTAATCGCCTAGGTGTTGAATTGTCTGTTGGGGAGGGTGCATGGCCAATGGCAGGGTCCCATCTCTTAGGTGTAACAGGTAGAGTTATATATGCAGTGCCATTAGAGATGGGGGTCATGACAGGTAGACACTAAGAAATGGAGTGTGCCAACATACAACTCATAGCAGAAAGTGGGATGCACATTTGAGTATCATGCAATACCACTTTTACTAACATTGCTACATATTCTGCATGGTTAAGGTGAGGGGGACATAAGTGGGTAAGAGCACAAAAACTTTCTCTCCATTGCGAGAGTATTGCTGTATAAAGATGCTCTGATCTCTTCTTAAGGCACCCTTGCTAATGAAATAATATGGTAGAGAAATCTGACCCAGTGGTGTGGCAAAACTACAATCATGTGAGAAGATAAGGAGAAATGAGAAGACGCCAGTATACAGCCAACAGATGGTTGCAAAATGGTAGAAATAAATAGTTACAATGTAAATAAATAAATCAATATAAATGCGTAGATGTACACATGTGCGAGTGTGTGTGTGTGTGTGTGTGTGTGTGTGTGTGTGTGTGTGTGTGTGTGTGTGTGTGTGTGTGTGTGTGCTTGCATGAAGAAGACAACTGTCTTTTTGCCCATGAATTAAACTCACATTGAATAGAAAAGAATTATAACAAAAAGCACTCACATATTTTAAATGCAGCCTCCAATGGATTTTAATTCCAGATTTTTGAAAATAATCAAAACTCATATTAAATGTAATACACTTGTTAAAGGCAACTCTTAAACAGAAGTGTTAGAGTAGATTTCTTTGACTAAAATTATTTCTAATATTACTTCTGTGCCAGTTCAAAAAAATACAACTGAGCTTCTGTAAAATTATTTCTTTCATTACACTACAACTACTGTACAAGCTGACTTAAGAAAAGCATAGCCATGTTTAACTGTAGGCAGAAATTTAAAGAAAGGCATTGTCAGGAGCACAGGAATAAAGACTTCGTAAAAACAAGAACATAAATAAAAAGTACTGTTAGGCATTTGATACTATAATGTTTCTCTATGACTGTATTCTATTTGAGTATTGTTAGGCATAAAAAATGACTGGACGTGAAAATTTGAAAAGTAATTGCCATGAAATGAGACACCTTCCAAAACAGTCACTGTTATTTAAATGAAAAAAAAAAAACAGTTTATGAAATAATGTAACAACCAGCAAAAAAAAGTGTAAACTGTATTAGACAAATTTACTAAGGATTCACCTACACTGAAATATTTTGAATTGCTGATTTTTGCACATTTTGTGTATAAAAGTAACCATTAGTCTTCTATTGTTTAGATTTGCTTTTTTTGATTGTCAAAATGCTGCCATATCCTGTTTGTATATAAATTGCCTGCTGCAACATGACTTTGTCTCCAGAAAATTTGCTCATGATATACTAAACAACACTTTATTAATTTCAAACCAAAACTCAACACAGTGGTGGTTACACAGTATCATGATGACACAGAGCCTTCAGCTCCAAACCCTGGATTAAATTTGTTACAGTAGATTGGCCCAATACCAGCCATTCAGATTTTAGATTAGAAACAACTACTCATTTTAAATATCTACGACAATGTCTGGACCAGTCAGTAGCCTTCAACACCCACAAACAGCAACCAAATCCAAAATTAACTCTGCATTGTTCTGAGCATGGAATTGTCTTTAGAGTAATTATTCCTAGAAGGCAAAAGCTGCAACAGGAAGGACAATCCTTTAGTATAACTGGAGTATGTCCTTCAAATCCCTGCCTGTTCCTTCCAAAAACCCAACAACCCTTCAGCTCTTCAAACTATTCCTCACAGGATCTGGAAAGTCAAACACTGTGAGGTAGAAGCACTAAATGTCACATCACCATGCCTCCTTGTATTTACAAACTCATTCATTCATTCTTCAGTACTGGCTTTATCTTATTCAGGATCATACATTTATTATTATTATAATACAACGACACCCCATTAATATTCAAAAACATGCACGCTGATTGGTCAGCATGCATGTTGTAAATTAGAGTTATAGTAATGGAAAAAGGTCCGGTCACCCAGACTTTTTCCATTACTATAACTCTTTTTTTACAACAACGGAGAACGCAAGATCTCAGTCACTTCACACTGTCTCATGATGTTAAATGAGTTTAACATAGCGAGACAGCTTTAAAAAAAGCAACGGAGATTCTCCGTTGCTGTTTTTAAAGTTGTCTCGTTATGTTAAACTCATTTAACATAGCGAGACAGTTTGTAAAAAGCAACGGAGATTTTGCTTTCTCCGTTGCTTTTTTCAAAACTGTCTCGCTATGTTAAATGGGTTTAACATAGTGAGACAGCTTTAAAAAATGCAACTGAGATTCTCCATTGCTTTTTTTAAAGCTGTCTCGCTATGTTAAACCCATTTAATATAGCGAAACAGTTTGTAAAAAGCAACGGAGATCTTGCTTTCTCCGTTGCTTTTGCCCACAGCTCTGATGTACTGCATAGGCATACGTATGCGCAGTACATCAGAACTGCTGCAGAATACCAGACAGATGCGGAAGGGCAGCAAGGAGGCATTATACAATGCCATTATTTAAGAAAAGTAATTTTTTTTTTCTTAAATAATGTCATTGTATAACAGCAATAACCCACTTCTGGGTGTGGGAAATGCTGGATTTACCCACAGTTGGCTTTGTTTGGCCACTCGGGCTTTGCCCTCGTGACCAAACCACACCAACCATGGGTAAATCCAGCATTACCCACACCCAGGCGTGGGTTATTGCTATATTATTATTATTATCACTTATGTATTTACATTTGTTTATCAGGATTATCCGACTAGTCAGACTCCATTTTCAGCAGATGCCTGGGGAGAAAAGTTCCACATGAATTTATGCAAAACAATAAACAAGATTTAACAATACAATTTTTAAATAGATGTACAGTGATAATTCAACCATGTATAAATAGATATGAGCAATATGCATTAAGTAAAAAATTAACAATAACAATCTGAGTTTACCTTACATAATGGATTGAGACAGATTATAGATCACAAGCAGGATATGATAGGGAGGAGTATGGATATAAAATAGCCAGAGGAGGTGATGAGGTCATCAGAGGAAAAGTTTAGAATAGTTGAAGTTAAAAGAAAAAACAGAAGAGTTAACATAAGATTAAGTGAGAAGAAATAGTATTTTTGTCCAGAGTAGAGTAAGAGTAAATTGGATTATCCATATGATGCATTTTTAGGACTTTTTAAAGGATTTGTGTAAAGAGTCTACTGCTACAAGGAATGGAATGTCATTCCACATTTTTGAGGCATCACATGAGAACAGAGTCTCCTGCTGAGTTTGTTGATTTGGTCACACTTAGTAAGTTTTGGCACTTGAACGTAGGGTTCTGTTTGGAATATAGTGCATAAGAATATTGACCAAGCTTGTGCATTTTCAGGGTTTTGCATTAGAGTATGTTTAATACTCTGGTGAGAGTAAGACAGGCATGAGGGAGCTCTAAGCAGAGCAGCTTTTTTAGGGCTAAAATAATGCTGTGAAATGCATTGTAGTTTCACGGAGATGCTTGCTACAGTGTTGTTTCTAGTAGCTTAAATTGGGTGGTTTGTAGATTCATAAGAATGGGGGGGCCCGTACAGATGGATTGGAAGTAGTTATGATGTGGTTATATGTACTTCTGCTTTTCAGTTATAAAGTGGTCAATTCTGTAGAAGAGACAGAATTTTTGAAGTGTTTTTTTTTTACCATTTCTTTTATATTTAGATTAAATATCATATTTTCATCAGTTACTACTCCTAACTGCTTGGAGTTTGAAACAGTTTTCAATTGTGGTGTTATTGGCAGAGATTATACTGAAGTTGGGTTTATTCTCTCAGAATATTTTAAGAATAAAGAGGAGAAGTTTGTTTTTTGGGGTGTCAATAGAGTTTGGAAGTAACAGAGCCAAGCCTCTATAGACAGGAGGGCTTTCTATATTGGTTTGTATACTTTTTCAATAGTTTTAGCTGAAGAATGAGACAAAATGATCAGCTTTAACAATTGGCTTAATTACTGGTGTCATTCTAAGGGGATCCTATATCTGTCCGCTTGGGATGACATGCTTGACAAGCCACGCTGCTTCACAAGGGACGGCTTGCACCTGTCACCCCTGGGCTTCCGGATATTGGCCAAGGCTCTTGCCACCCCCATAGTGCCTTTTTTAGGCAAGGCTCAAAAGACAAACCCAACTCCCTAGAAAACACAACTGAAAAAAAAGTAAGGGTAATGCTTCTCAATGCCAGAAGTCTAAACCTCAAGATGCATGCTCTCAAAGCCCTCCTCAGTATGGAGAACATTGATGTCTGTGCAGTGACTGAAACCTGGTTCAAGGCTCCTGAGAGCACCCCAGCACTACCAGGTTATACCTCATATCATGCTTTCCGGCCACAAAACTTGGACCGAACTACAAAAGGAGGGGGGAGTATTCATATTCATCAAAGATACTCACTCCTCCAGGTTAGTGGCAATGCATGAAGCATCGGAGACCATCCAGGTGCAACTAACCATAGGCAAAACTGCCCTACAGTTTGTAGCATGCTACAGACCACCCTCTCAAACTCAGGAACCCCACTCAGCCTTCCTGAAGACACTGGAGAGTATGAATGTCTCTCCAAATACTATCATATTGGGAGACTTCAACTACCCAAACATAGACTGGGAACATTACTCAAGCCCCAACACCCTAGCCCAAAGGTTCCTAGAATTCATAAACTCAAATGCAATGGAACAACTAGTCACCACTCCCACAAGAGGAGATAATATAATAGACCTGATCATCACAAACATGGGGACAAAATGCTCCACACCGGAAGTATACTCCTCATTGGTGAGATCAGACCATAAATTAATCTCACTGGAAATCTACATCCCACCCCCACCCCCTGCACAGAAGACCACAGTGAAGAATTTCTCAAAAGCCGACTTCACACTTCTTAAGACTGAAGTGGTATCTTTCAAGGCCCCTGGGCCAGTGGAAACCACAACCCACACAGCTGAATCCTTTATAAATGCCTTCTATGGACACCTTCAAGAATGCATGGATCATGCAATCCCTAATAAAGCCAAGACCCATTCCCACAAAGGCAGGCATCCTGTCTGGTGGACCCCAGCCATTAACAAACTTTACAACAGGAGGAGGAAGCTACTACATGACAGAGCAAAATCCCCAAAAGGGAAGGCATCTCTGATCAGTACTAGCAAAAAACTTCGATCACTCATAAAATCATCCAAGGCCAACTTTGAGAGAAAAATCGCAAAAGACACAAAAGACAATCACAAGGCCTTTTTTAGCTATATTAGAAACCTGGGTGGAAACTCCCAGATATGCTCAGAGTTAGTCCAAAATGACACAAAATATACTGAACCCACAGATATTGCCAACATTCTGGCAGACAGGTTCAGTGCAAATTTCTCCGCCCCCTCGCCCCCAAAAGGAGAAATATCTATACCAGCAGAGTGTAGCCTCCCTAACATCTCAGATGCCCAGGTGAGAGCCGCCCTCTCCAAAGCTAAAAACACAGCATCAATGGGTTGCGTGCTACATGAACTCCAAGAGGAACTAAACCCGCACATAAGGCTGCTGTTTAATCTTAGCCTTACTACAGGATACATACCCAAAGAGTGGCGTACAGCAACAGTGGTCCCACTCCACAAAGGAGGTGCTTCTACGGACCCTGGAAATTACCGCCCCATAAGCTTGACGAGCCTGGTCTGCAAAGCTATGGAAAGGATCATTATGGAACTCATAAACAAAGACATTGGGGACCTACAGACATTGGATCCTACCCAATTCGGCTTAGTCAAAGGCAGATCCTGCCTTTTGAACCTAGTCAACTTTTTTGAAATGGTCACTAAGGCCACTGATGAGGGTAAGACAGTTCACACAGCCTACCTTGACCTTGCAAAAGCCTTCGACACAATACCCCACTCTGGCATCATTGACAAACTCACCAGCTTAAATGTAAACCCATATGTCACAAGATGGGTTGCAAACTGGCTCAAGGACAGAACCCACAAGGTCAGAATTGCTGGAGCCATGTCAGACTCTAAGCCAGTCACAAGCGGTGTCCCACAGGGCTCAGTCCTGGGACCCCTCTTGTTCGGCATTTATTTTTCCGAGGTGCAAGCAAACATAGGAGGATTGTGGCTGACAAAGTTCGCAGATGACTGCAAACTGGGCACCATAATTGATACTCCAGCGGACACAAGCATCCTTCAGAAAGGCCTCATAGAAATGGATAATTGGTGCCAGAGCCATGGCCTTAAACTGAACACCAAAAAATGTATAGTCATACCCTTTGGGAAAAACAAGGTACCCACAAATTACCACATAGGTGGTAATCCATTAAGTACGGAAGAGGTAATCAGGGACCTAGGGACCCAAGTCAACAGTAACCTCTCATTTGACACTCACGTTGCAAAGGTGGTTAGGAAGACCTTCTATATTGCCCACCTTATCATGAAGGGATTCACATCTAGATCAAGAGAGGTCATTGTGCCCCTGTACTCTTCTCTTATCAGGCCCATGATTGAGTACAATGCCCCATTTGAGATGTATCTCACTGACACCTGCAGCAGTTAGAAAGACCCCAAAAGTTCCTCACCAAGAGGATAAAGGGTCTCAAACATATGTCATATGCTGCCTGGCTGAAGAAACTCCAGCTCTATTCAGTCGCATACCGCCTACTCAGAGGTGATCTATGCCTGACGTACAAGGCCATGTCCAATCCGGAATTAATGGACATGCTCCACCTCAGAAAATCCAAATCCATCAGAGCCACGAGAGCAAGAGATTTGAACCTCAACACAGAAATAAATAGGACGTGCTGGAGGGACAGATTCATAACCCAGAGGCTCCCTACACTCTGAAACAGAATCCCAGTCCATGTTAGGCAGAGCCCCTCACTAACTCTCTTCAAGAGAAATCTTGACGAGTGGATGGGAGATCATAGGTTTACCCCGGGAGTCATCTCTGTGTCACCACTAGACAGAGGCACAGAAAACTAAACCCTAAATGGGCATAGTATTCTCATCCCAAGGGGTGGCGAAAGCCACACACACTCTGGCTAGGCTTATAAATGCCCTAGGGCAGATAGCCTAGTATGAACCTATGAACCTGTGAACCTATAAGAGATATGAACCTATGAACCTATAAGAGATGAATATTGAATCATCAGCATACTGTATGACAGAGGCATTTTCGGTGATTTTATGTAGGTAATTAAAGAAAATATTAAATAAGCATCATCCTAGGATGGAGCCTTGTGGATCCCCTAAGATATAGGAAGGAAGCAGGAGAAGCTGGCAGACAATTTGATTGCCTAGTATCTGTCAGATAAGAAACTGGAAAACCATGCCAGGGATGGACTGTCCAGCCCACAGGAAAAGAGTCTGTTGACAACAGGCTGCTGTATCAAAGGTTTTGGACAGGTCATGGAATACTGCTGATACTAGCTTGCTGGCATAAAGTTGATGGTAAATGTAAGTTCAGAAATTGAGGAATGCAGTGTTGAGAAGGAGAGAGTAGATTGTCTTACAGTTTAGATTTTAGTAGTTGGTAATGGATGTATTTTTCTAGGTTCTCAGATTTTGCTTCAGTAAGCTTCCTCCCATCAAAGGAAAGATACTAAGCTTCACATACAAACCAGAAAAAAATGTTTTATGCCTCCTCATACACAAATTTATATGCTGCAATGTAGAGATGCAGACAGCCCTTAGCACTCAAACAAGTAGAACATTCTAGGTTTGCTTAGTACAGTCTTTTAAGGTTAAAAGCAACACCAAGTAGCTAATATTTTAAGTAGTCAACATTTTCAAATTTACTTACGCCTTCTAGAAACAGCACTGGGGAAGCTGTCATTACCATATGAGAAACAGGGCTCTGGAACAAAAGGAATCCTAGTCTTTCTTACCAAATAGCACGAGGACAGGAAGATGTAATACTCCACTGTACACTTCTACATACTAACATCCAAATGACAACAGATTTAAACTAGCTTTTTTATCAATAAAAGTCACAAATATACTTCAATAAGTGCATCACCTGGACTTGTCAAGAAGTCTGTCACTGACTTTGCTAGCTCGTGTTTATGAGGCTTAATATTTATTCTTGCATTTCAATCTTCTAAAAATGTATTTTTAAGTGCCCACCTACCAAGCCAGCCTTCTGCAGATGTCTGCGGATGTGTTTCTTGTTAAAGTAACCCATAAGATTCTGGTCTCTGAGGCTGTTGTATTCTGGAATAAGTCTGTAAAAAAGTTAGGAAAAACTTTAACTAATTTAGAATGCTCTGCAATTCCATTTTTATGGTAGTTTCAAGAAAGACATAGGTCTCACCACCTGTGAATTCAATTAGTGAGTCATTCAGAAAGCAAAATTCAGAAGCAAAAAGAAGAAAAAAATAATTTTAATTATATTTGATGAAAGCACGCTCAGTAAAAACAAAATAACATGTGTACTAGATAGGATAAATAAAGTGTAAGTAGATGCTTAAGTTAGTAACAATAAAATAAAATTAGAGATGGAGGTTTATGTGCATGCTTGAGATGGTAAGTATAAATAGGCATAGACGAAGGACAACATTTTAAGAGTAGGCAGGAATCACAAATTAACACATTGTCTTTAAACACTGTAAAAATACTGAGGAAAAAATAAGGTTCAAATAATAACAGGGTTCCTATTATATAATCGAAGATGCAATCCTTCGAATGCATCTTGATCAAACTTGAAAGCACGAAACAGTAAAATAGAGAAATGGCATATAAGTAATTTCTTTCCCTGGGAAAGAAATCACTTGGTTGCCTCAGTTACTTTGCCATTTTCGTCACTGTAGTGCAATCTCAGCATTGGTATATTTAAGTGGGGGGGGGTGTGGGGGGCAAAGGCCACCACTTTATGTAATGTTTTGAAGTTTTTATTTTTGTTTTTGTGAAACAGCAATTTTTTTTCCATAGGAAAAAAATCGCTGTTCCGAGTGTTCGGGATTGTAAGCTTTCGCTTACTTAGAGTCGATAAATCAGCGTTCGCTTTTTTAAGCATTCGCTGATTTAATATAGACTCTAATAACATTAAGTCACTATTTTTCTTAAAGGATGAATGTGTCATTGTAGCAATGGCACTTGATGCCAGGTTATATTGATGCATATTACTACTTCAAGTCATGCACCTATCTGATATGTTAGTGTATGTTAGCGGTGACTCATCTACCTGTAGCCCACAGCTTTGTGTGTTACACTGCAATACAAAGATATAAATTACAGTACATAGGAAGATCCAAACAGTACAACTCTAGAACTTCAGGACAGAGCTATAGAAAAGCACTAGAACTTAGTTATAGTGCATTAGAAAATGGGCTTACTGTGCATCAGTACCCTGATTGGAGAACGAATGTTCTCCAGTGGGGTATTAATGTACAAGTAATACCTGGAGAAAAATGAGTCCACCACTTCATGGTAGCTTATCAAGCCACCATGGAGCTCAGACTGAGAAAAAAGAAACGACCGCCATTATTTTACACTCGCTAAGCAGCACTTCTGCTGTTTAATGAGTGTAAAATGTCAAAAAAAAGGAAAACAAACAAAATAAAAGTATGTGTGTGTGTGTGTGTGTGTGTGTGTGTGTGTGTATGCATGTTAGTGAGAGAGAGAGAGAGAGCGAATGCTGTTATTTTACACTCGCTAAGCAGCACTTTTGCTGTTTAGCAAGTGCAAAATAAAAAAAAAATAAATAAAAAATAAAGCATGTGTGGAAGACTGTATGCATGTATAACAATAAGAGAGAGAGAGAGATCGAGGATCGAGTGTGTGTGCGCGTATGTGTGTGTGCATGTGTGTGTGTGTGACAGAGAGAGAGTGAGAGATAGAAAGAGATCTAGAGAGTGAGACAGAAAGTGAGTGATGTGTGTGTGTGTGTGTGTGTGTGTGTGTGTGTGTGTGTGTGTGTGTGTGTGTGTGTGTGTGTGTGTGTGTGTGTGTGTGTGTGTGTGTGTGTATATGCATGCATGTCAGTGAGAGAGAGAACAAGAGCTATTATTTTACACTC
Organism: Protopterus annectens; assembly: GCF_019279795.1. NCBI lineage: Eukaryota > Metazoa > Chordata > Ceratodontiformes > Protopteridae > Protopterus > Protopterus annectens. Next base: position 1,837,478,252 of record NC_056743.1, on the reverse strand, counting down.
GTATGTAAGCAGAGGAGACTGTGGGTGAGAGAGATCAAGAGAGAGTGAGACTGAATGTGTGTGTGAAAGCAGCTGGAGACTGTGAGAGACTGAGAAATAGAGTGAGACCGATCTTGTGGGAGTGAATGGGTGCATAAAAGCAGAGAGCGTGTGTGTGTGTGTGTGTGTGTGTGTGTGTGTGTGTGTGTGTGTGTGTGTGTGTGTGTGTCTGTCTGTCTGTCTGTCTGTGTGTCTGTGAGAGAGAGTGAAGAGAGAATGATCTCTGCCAGCTCTTAGAGAATGGGCTCTTTGTAAAATTGTTGTGTTTTACTTACTTATGTATTTTTTAAGTATTGTTTTATTGTTTTTTTTATGTAGTTTAGATTTAAAATGCTTTTTCCAACACCATTAACATATACTACAGCAAGTATGAAATATTAGGCGTAGGAACTATTTTACATTAAAAATATATTAAAAAAATAAAATAGAACTTAAAAAAATACATAAGTAAATAAAACACAACAATTTTACAGAGACCCCATTCTAGGGTTGCCACCTTTTCAAATGGCCAAAGTTTTCGGGATACACATCAGATTTTACAGGCCGACACATACCCACGGTCAGTACAAAGGATAGAACTTAACTTTTTTGCCTAAATAAAAGCTTATTCTTGTAGCAGTTTAGTTGCTTATTCTGTTTTTGTAACATTTAGGTATTTTAGATACAGAATAACTGTTTTATGCAACTATTACATAAAATATGGGACATAATTATGTCCTACAATCTCAGGACATTTGCCATTTTTAATATTTTTTGTCAGGACACAACTGCCCAAAGAGGGACTGTCCCTCGCAAAGTGGGACAGGTGGTAACCCTACCCCATTCTCTAAACGCAATAATGCCCTCCAGAGCATGTGTTAATGTGTAATTAATGCCCTTCCCGTGGTGTAGAGGCCCTCCACCTGCGACATCGAGCCTCACAACACCCCTGGGCGGGCATTAATTGCACATTAACACACACCCTGTCAGGCATTATTGCTTGCATGTCAGAATCTCAGCAAAATGTAACCACAGAACCACTGGAGTAAAGTCCATTAGAGAATGGGTGACCTGTACGTCATCACACTGATCAGCGAACGAGCATTCTCTAACAGGGTGTTAATGTACAGGTAATGCCCACTGAAAAACAAGTACACCATTCAACAGCAGCTCACAATGCTGCAGTAAAGCTTGGACATTAAAAAAAAAAGTCTGCCATTTTTTACACTCACTAAACAGTGACTTGTTGTTTAACAAGCATAAAGTTATAAAAGAGTAAACAGATTTAAAGAAAAAAATAAATGTGTGTGCATGCATGTGTGTGAAACAGAGTATACAAAAACATGAGTATCTATGTTACAATGCACCCATCTAAAACCTATGTTAGGGTTCAGTATCACAGCTTATATACTTACCATTTCAGCTGATCTAAGAGAAATGATTAACTGATGGATTTCCATCACCTGTCTTTCAAGGCTTGGCAGTACTTTTCTGTCTCACTTATATGGTCGGGGGACATGCATAATAATAAAAGAGGGAGGAGCATAGGGTGACATACAAGAGTGGAGGAAGATGCACACAGGTGGATTATATCCTATGCAGGAAGGCCAGTCTGAAGGAGATTGGAGACTGTAAAGTGGTGACTGGGGAAAGTGTATTTAGACAGCATAGAATGGTGGTCTTTAGGATGATGTTGCTGAGCAAGAAGAGGAGGACAATTGTGAGAGCAGTGCCAAGGATCAAATGGTGGAAGCTGAAAAAGGGTGATTGTGAGGTGGAGTTCAGGAAAGAGTTAAAACAGGCACTGGGGGGCAGTGAAGAGTTACTGAATGGCTGGGTAACTACAGCAGAGATGGTAAGGAAGACAGCTAGAAAGGTGCTTGGTGTGACATCTGGACAGAGGAAGGAGGACAAGGAGACCTGGTGGTGGAATGAGGAAGTACAGGAGAGTACACAGAGGAAGAGGCTGGCGAAGAAGAAGTGAGATTATCAGAGAGATGAAGAAAGTAGACAGGAGTATAAGGAGATGAGGAGCATGGCGAAGAGAGAGGTGGTGAAGGTTAAGGATAAGGCGCATGGAGAGTTGTATGAAAGGTTGGACACTAAAGAAGGAGAAAAGGACCTGTACCAATTGGCTAGATAGAGGGACCGAGCTGGGAAAGATGTGCAGCAGGTAAAGATGATAAAGGATAATGAGGGAAACATACTCACAAGCGAGGAGAGTGTGTTGAGCAGATGGAAAGAGTACTTTGAGGGTCTGATGAATGAAGAGAATGAGAGGGAGAGAAAGTTGGATGATGTGAGGATAGTGAATCATGAAGTGCAGCGGATTAGCAAGGAGGAAGTAAGGATAGCTATGAAGAGGATGAAGAATGGAAAGGCTGTTGGTCCAGATGACATACGAGTGGAAGCATGGAGGTGCTTAGGAGAAATGGTAGTGGAGTTTTTAACCAGAGTATTTAATGAAATCTTGGAAAGACAGAGGATGCCTGAGGAGTGGAGAAAAAGTGTTTTGGTACCTATTTTAAGAATAAGGGTGATGTGCAGAGCTGTAGTAACTACAGAGGGATAAAACTGATCAGTCACAGCTTGAAGTTATGGGAAAGAGTAGTGGAAGCTAGGTTAAAAAGGGAGGTGATGGTTAGTGATCAGCAGTATGGTTTCATGCCGGGAAAGAGCACTACAGATGTGATGTTTGCTCTGAGAGTGTTGATGGAGAAGTACAGAGAAGGTCAGAAGGAGTTGCATTGTGTCTTTGTGGACTTGGAAAAAGCATATAATAGGATGCCTAGAGAGGACTTGCGGTATTGTATGAGGAAGTCAGGAGTGGCAGAGAAGTATGTAAGTGTGGTACAGGATATGTACAAGGGTAGTGTGACAGTGGTGAAGTCTGCAGTAGGAGTGACAGATACATTTAAGGTGGAGGTGGATTACATCAAGGGTCAGCTCTGAGCCCATTCTTATTTGCAATGGTGATGGACAGTTTGACAGACGAGATCAGACAGGAGGCCCCATAGACTATGATGTTTGCAGATGACATTGTGATCTGTAGTGAGAGTAGGGACCAGGTTGAGGAGACCCTGGAGAGATGGAGATATGCTCTAGAGAAAAGTGGACTGAAGGTCAGCAGGACTAAGACAGAATATATGTGTGTGAATGAGAGGGAGGATAGAGGAATGGTGAGGATGCAGGGAGTAGAGCTGACGAAGGTGGATGCGTTTAAGCACTTGGGATCAACAGTTCAAAGTAATGGTGAGTGTGGAAGAGAGGTGAAGAAGAGAGTATGAGCAGGTTAGAATGGGTGGAGAAGAGTGTCAGGAGTGATTTGTGACAGACAGGTACCAGTAAGAGTGAAAGGGAAGGCCTACAAGAGGGTAGTGAGACCAGCTATGTTGTATGAGTTGGAGATGGTGGCATTGACAAAAAGGCAGGAGTCAGAGCTGGAACTGGCAGAGTTAAAGATGTTAAGATTTGCACTGGATGTGACAAGGATGGACAGGATTGGGAATTAGTATATTAGAGGGTCATCTCAGGTTGGATAGTTTGGAGCCAAAGTCAGAGAGGTGAGATTGCATTGGTTTGGACATGTGCTGAGGAGGGATGCTAGGTATATTGGGAAAAGGATGCTAAGGATGGAGCTGCCAGGTAAGAGGAAAAGAGGAAGGCCTAAGATAAGGTTTATGGATGTGGTGAGAGTGGGCATGCAGGTGGTTGGTGTGACAGAGCAAGATGCAGAAGACAGGAAGAAATGGAAACAGATGATCTGCTGTGGCGACCCCTAATGGGAACAGCCAAAAGAGAAGATATATAACCAGCTTATAGAAAAATCCATCTGCAGCCACAGAATGGACAGGGCATTCAGGCATGGGGGTGGGAAACAATCTTGGCATGTACTACAACAGGTTTCCTTCCAGATCAATGGATATAGTGAATGCATATCTGTTATTTTTGACTTTGGAAGTCTTCTGCAGTGCATACCTTTTTGGAGGACTCAGTAACAGTAAAACATTTCTGGAAGAGCAGCTATTCCATCTTCTTAAACACAAGTACCATCTTTAGCTAAGCCCAGCTCTTCTTGGAACAAATGACATAAACATCTGTTCCATCTTCCTAAACTTACGTACCACTTTTAGGTAAAACCTGAGCACGAGGTGGAAAAGTCTGTATTCTGCACCCAAAACAAGACAAGAAAAGGAATGGACTGGTTTAAGGACAAGTCTTAAACCACTTTAAGAAGGAGATGTAGCATAGTCCTAAGGGATACTCAAGACTTGGGTAAAGCTGAACACAGGTTCATAGGTTCATAGGTTCATAGATTAGTACTAAGCTAACTGCCCTTGTGAGCCTTTTTTTTTAAGCCCAATTCATCCATGTGAGACTCAAACCCTGCACCTTGTGTTTGTAAGGCAAACACCTTAACCATTAGGCCACCCTCCCAACCTACAGGTAATGGCCTACAGCTCAGAGATCCTGTTGGCTGAGGTGATTGACTTCATGAACTGTGTCTTTCAAAAGCCAAAATTTAGAGTAGCTTTACTGGCTGATTTGAAGGGTCTATATTATAGTATCAAAGTTTTTAAAATATCGACCTGTTTTTGTCGAAAACTCAAAATAGCAAAGCCACGGAACTTCGAAATCTTACATAGGATAAGATTTTGGTTGTCCGTTCCATGGCTTCGCTATTTACTCTACTGTGGTGGGAAGGTTATGGACAGGGGTAAGGTAAGTATGCGAATGGAGGTTACGGACGGGGTTAAGGTAAGTGTAGGAATGGATCGGGGTAAGGTGAGTGCATAATAGTTAGGGACACTAGGGTTAGGGAGCGGGTAAGGTGAGTGTTCGATAGTTAGGGACTTTAGGGTTAGGAGCAGGTAAGATGAGTGTGCAGTAATTAGGGCCTTTAGGGTTAGGGAGTGGGTAAGGTGAGTGTGCGGTAGTTAGGGACTTTAGGGTTAGGGAGCGGGTAAGGTGAATGTGCAGTAGTTAGGGACTTTAGGGTTAGGGTTGGGTTAAGGTGAGTGGATAGGTAGTAGTGTAGGGTTAGAATAATGGTTTTGTTAAGTGTAGGTGTGTGGTTTATTTATTTTGGTGCGCTTGTGTTGTGTGTTTGTGTTTTGGAACAGCAAATTTTTTCCCTGGGAAAAAATTTGCTGTTCTGTATGCTTGATATTTTGTGGTTTAGATATTTTAGGTACGATGAAATAGCGTTCGCTATTTAAATTGTACAATAGGGTAATATAAACGCGATTTGAATGGCAGATAGCCAAGCCTGTAAATCATAAAGTACTAGTCAAGTGTAACAGGACAAAATCTTCAAAGGCAGAAAAAGATGTAGAGCCTGTTTTACATAACTGCTTAACCAGCTAGCACTGGGTCACAGTTACAACATTCATAAGACTGTAACATACAGAAATACTGAGTTTCACACCAACACAAATGTTCTCCAGGAAGGTCTGACACAGACAAACTGGTATCAGAGCAATGGACTAAAACTATATGCCAAGAAATGCATATTAGCATCCTTCGGGAAGTCATCCACCCCTGGTAACTAAACTATATTGACAACACACCCCTAAGAGTTTACTTAGTAGTTAGGGACTTGGGGACACATATAGACAGTAATATAGCCTTTGACCACAAAGTGTCTACAGTAGTGAGGAAATCATTCTATGTTGCTCAACTTATAAACAATGGTAGGGCATCTAGGTCCAAGGAAGTCATTGTTCCACTGTATTCAGCATTCAACAGACCTATCATTAAATACAATGCCCCCTTTGAAATGTAACTAACCAAGCATATCCAATAACTGGAATATCCACAAAGGTTCCTCATTAAAAGAATACAGGGCATAAGTAACATGTCCTGTGCAGACCGCCTCAAGGCCTTATCCCTGTATTCTGTCTCCTAAGGGCTGTTGAGGGGAGATCTATGCCTGTCATGCAAGGCATTGTCAGACCCCACTCTGATATACCTCCTGCATATCCACAAAACAAACAGCACCATAATTACCAATTCTAAAGACATTCACCTTGCCTGTGATATAAACAGGACCTGCTAGAGAGACAGGTATGTGTCTCAGAGACTACCCCGTCTCTGGAACAGGCTCCTCATCCATGGGAAGCAGAGTTCCTCCAATTCAAGTGTAACTTGGACAACCGGATGAGGAACAGGAAATTCATCCCTGATTTGGCATCTATGTCTCTAATGGACACAGGCAGCCTGTAAATGGTTCATCTCCCAGGCCCCTGATTGTAAATGTTTCATCTCCCATGTCCCTGCTTACACTTATCAAGGGTACCAGAACTTGTCATAGATTTCAGATGCATGGCTAGGCTTAAAAACTCCTTGTGTTCATTAGCCTAGTAAACACCTATGAACCTATGAAATGTCAGAATCTTGCATGCACCCTGACCACATAGTAACTGAGACCCAGATTGAAGAGGTGTCTGAGGTACATCAGGATTACTTAATGAGAGGGAGCTCAGGATATCTGTCTGCACAAATGGAGAACCTCTTCCACTAAAAGTAAAGTTTGCTGGTGGGCTTCAAAAACTAAGACTCCAATTAGCATGTCCTACTGGAGCAAAGCATCTGAGCAAGAAGCCATGACTTACGATTGAGCCAAAGCTGCTCCAGTCAAGGAGGACTTCTTTGGCTTTACTGAAATGATATCTTGGACTGACAGGCTCCTGAGAGCCTGAAATCACACCCTTCATCTCCACCAGGGAGAAACAAGGATGAGTTGTGTTCTTTTCTGAGTTTTGCAGTTTGGCTTGAAATAAGAGAAAATAAGGGAAAGTTCTACAGGAATTTTTCACATCAGTGGACAGAGAATGCATCCAGGGCCAGACCCAATACAAGGATCTCTAGGCAGCTGACTAGGGCCTGGTGCTAGTTGTGGGGGGCGTAAACATCAGCTTTACCATACACACATATACACACAAAGTGTCCCACCCATACCTCTCAAGTATGTGCATGAAACATGATTTGTTCTAGTCTGGAATGGTGTCTACAGTGCCAATGCTTAACAGAAAGTGTCCAAAAGTTCTCAATCACATATAGAAGAGCTCTAAGCACTTTGAGTAGATGTTTCAAATAAATGCACAAGTTTTTTGATGTGCAAACACAGACCAAGGTCAAGAGGTCCCAAAATAATTAACCAGCAAATTCTATGGTTCCTGCACTGCATTTCAACCATCTTCTGAATACTGTTTCCTGATGCAGAGTACTTATTGTTGCTTTTAGGAGCAACTCCTAGGGTGCTGGATGTCATATTAAACTGAATCACAGTGCAAACCACAGTGCATTTAAAACTGATCATAAGAATCAGCTGTTAAGTACAGCAGCATGGAGCTCAGTCTGCAGTGTATCAGTGATCTAGCTATGTAACGCTCTACACTTTAATAAATAAACACATGTCACATGCAAGTGGAGTAATTAGTATAGCCCTTATAAGGTTAAATCCTGAAGGGCTGCTGATCACTTCCATGTATTTTCCAGTGTTATATTAATTTCTGGCACAGAAAGCAAAAATAACTGGAGTAGACCTGGAATGTAATAATACAATGCAATGTAAATAATACAATACCTAGTGATTTAATGTCACCTATAATTGCAGAATTTATGGATGAAACTACTTCTAGAATGTGTTTCATAAGCTTAATCTAGAAAACCAGAGGATTCCTTATTGAACTCCGCTCCATTGGTCATATTTCTTAATCCAAATACTTTTGTACTTTTTCCCCATAAGAAGCTAACACTTTGATTGCTGATATTCAGCATTTAATATAGTTATAAAAAGAAAAGTTAAAACAGACAAATGTTTATATTCCAGCAGAGTCTAAAAGTTTACAGACCCTTCACAAATTTTCAGTCTAAGGCATACAGTTCTTGGAAAGGGCTCACTGTCATTTTACAGGAGCCATTTTCTTACCAATATGAATCCCTCTTAGTTATTGTATTTATACGAGTGCATGTGTGTTTCCTTTCTGTTACTTGTTTGCATCTAAAAATAAGCAAACATTTGTTAAAAACTCTGAACCTCTTCTCCCCCAATACAATAATAGATTGTTTTGAATTAAATCATCTTCTTAAATCAACTTCCTATATGTTTGCTTGTCATATTCTCTCATCCTTTTCCTCTCTTATGCTATAATTGCTGTAGTCTCTAAATTTACTCCCTAACTCTCAATCTCAGTTCTTCTTTTGTAATCATAGCATGTTATTTTCACTCAGATTACTATATCAACCATAGTTGTATTACACTGTAATTTAATATATTAGGTGTATCTAGTGTGTACATAAGCTTTTTATATTCATCCTTATTTCTGCGTTAACTATAGTTCTACTACATCATATTAGTTTTATTAAGTGTGTACATGTTCCAAGTGCTCGACTGTTCAGTTATCTTTTCCTGCATTGTTTCTGTATATACTTTAAATGTATGCCTTGATTTGCTATATATTCTATTTTGTGTTTCATGTGGAGATTTTCTCCCTGGGCCTCCACTACAAATGGGCTCTGTTTGGCCCAGTGGACTTTCCCGGTAAACAAATTTATTTATTTTATTTATTTATTTTACATTTGTTAACCAGGCTAGTCCAACTGGATACATGTCCATTTTCAGTAGAGGCCCGGGGAGAAAAGCTCCAAGTTGCAAGACAGGTGTATAATACATATTAAAAACATATACAATACAGAAAACATATAATACAAAAAAGAATTGCTGCATGTCATTAAAAATATAGAGTTAGTCATCTAAAGTATAAAAAATTTACAAACAGCACTGAAAGGAAGATGAATAGAAGTATTCACCTTGATAACTAGTATTCAGGAAAGACAATGTTGGAAATTGATAGAGGTAGGTTAGCTTAGAGAGTAGGTCCAAGCCTAGCTGTGAATAAAAATTATATGTTTTGATGGTAACAGATAGTATGTAAGCACCAGTTAGCCAGGGTTGGTACAAGAGCATAACCAGTGATTAGAGAGGAAATCTTTTAGATTAGTTTTGAATAGTGGGAGAGAGGTTAGGGTTATAAGGTTTTGTGGTAAGGGATTCCATATTTTACCAACTGAATTAGAGAATATGGAGTCCCCTGCTAAATTATTTGAAAAGGAAGTGTGCATCAGCATTTTGTTAGAGGAGCATAGATTCCTCAAGTTGTTATATGGTGTTATGAGGGTAGAGAGAATTGGGGTATTGTTGGGTTGGTGAAGGACTTTATGGGCAATTATAAGTTGGTTATATTGTAACAGGTGAGGTAATTCAAGACAGCCTAGATGTTTTAGATTCTGACAGTGATGAGTCCTGTATGGAGAGTTAGTAGCGAATCTGGCAATATTATTGTATGATCTAGTTAGTTTGTTGAGATTATTTTTGGACAGATTGGTATATATGGGGGAAGCATATACTAGGGTAGAGATTAAGTGGGTTCTAGCTATTGTGGTTCTGGCTAGTGGTGTCAGGAAATATTTGATTCTATAGAGGGATCCAAGTTTTTTGTTAGTAGATTTTATTGTATTGTTTATGTAAGTGTCGAACTTTAGTTGATTATCAATTGTAATACCTAGGAGTTTGGTGGTGGGATCTGGAGAAATAATGGTACCATTGTTGGATGTAAGTGTGAAATGAAGAGGGGGAGAGATGTGAGAGGGTGTAAAGAGCAATAATTTGTTTTTTTTAGGGTTGAGGAGAAGACAGTGGTTGGAGAACCATTGTTCTATAGTGGTGAAGGATTTTTGTGTGAGAGAATGAAGTTCAGTTTGGGATGGAGCTGAACAAATGATTGTAGAATCATCAGCATATTGAATGCAGGTAGAGAGTGGGATAGAGAGATGAAGGTTGTTTATAAAAATGGAAAATAGTAGTGGACCTAAGATAGATCCCTGTGGGACGCCTAGGGAGGTGGGCAGGAGGTCTGAAAGATGGTTTTGCCAGAGAACAGCTTGTTTTCGATTATCCAGGTATGATGTAAACCAATTCATAGCAGAATTATCAAGAGATAGTGACTTTAGTAGGTGGAGGAGAAGTTGATGGTTGACCATGTCGAAGGCTTTAGATAGGTCTACAAAGAATGCTGAGGAAAGAATATTATTATTGCAATTTTTGTTGATGCAGTTGGTAAAGGATAGCAAGGCTGAGGTGGTACTGTGGAAAGGACGGAAACCATGTTGACAGTTAGCTAACAGATTATAGTGGAGTAAGTGGGTTATTAATTGTTTGTGGATACATTTCTCCATTATTTTAGCAAGTGGAGACAGTAGGGCTATGGGACGATAGTTAGAGTAGTCAGTGGAGTCACCACCTTTGTGAAGAGGAATAATGTGTGAGATTTTCCAAATTGATGGGATAGTGCCTTCTATTATGGTTCTATTGATCAATATGGAGATTGGGTAGACAATGGCTAAGGCTCCTAGTCGGAGATATTCTGCTGGTAATTTATCAGCTGAAGGGGTAGTAGGTTTTAATTTTTGCAGTAAGGAAGAGATATAGGAGGTGGGTATAGGTTCAAGATGGAAAGGGGGAGGAATGGAGCTTGTGCTGGGCAAGTTAGAGGTATCAGGGTTTTGTTGGTTTGCTAGATTTAGTACAGCAGAAGTAAAAAAAGTGTTAAAAGAATTTGCTATTTGTGTTGGACAGTCAGGGTTGGAGCTTAGTGGATTGGGTGTGGCTACTTTACCTGGGGATAGAAGTTTGTTTATTGTAGACCAGAACTTTTGTGGTTGCTGAAGAGAAGATTTTTGAAGTTGGATATAAAAGTTCTTTTTGTCTTGTAGGACAGCTTTTTTTGTTATGTTTCTTTGTTGCCTAAAGGTTTGGTGATCAATTTTGTCTTTTGTGGTACTCCATTTAGTCCAAAATTTATTCCTGCTAAGGATTAGCTTCTTAGTCTGATTTGTGAGCCATGGTGCTGGTTTAGTTTTCATTTGTATGGAACGCAATGGGCATGATGGTCTAGGATTGCTAGGAAAGTAGAATTGAAGTAAGTTACTGTTTCATTTATTGGGAGGGACTTAAGTGGTGACCAGTTATATTGTTTAAGTTCGGTAAGGAACAGTTCTTGGTCAAAATGTTTTTTGCTATGGGCAGTTCTGACTAGTGTAGAGATATTTACATTTGTTTTATGTCTGATTATATATATTAGAGAGTGATCACTAAGGTCATCTGGAAGGGTTCCTGTTGTGTAGTTTTGCTGTGGACAATTTGTAAGTATCCAATCCAGGATGCTTTCTTTATTATTAAGTTTATTTGTTCTAGTTACAGAGTTTATAGCTTGTGTGAAGCCATACAGATTGATCAGAGTGGAAGGATTGATATTGTTACATGAATTCCAGTCGATATTAAAGTCACCTAGTAGTATTGTTTCTTGAGGGAGATTTAAGGAAAACCAGTTTAGCATGTTTTCTAGAATTGTAAGGTTTTTTCCTGGTGGAAGATAAGTACAGATGATGTTAATTGATTTTTGGTGGTTAAGTTGTAGTTTAGAAATAATTATTTCTGTGTTGTTTTCTGAGGGTAGTTTATGGTGTATTTTACTAATTTGTAGTCCAGTTTTATGGACAATTGCTACCACTCCACCTTTTTTCTTTATGCGGTCTTGTCGAATAATATTATAGCCTGGAGGGATGATTTCAATATCTTTTATTGTAGGTTTGAGCCATGTTTCGGTTAAGCAGAGGATGTCAAACTGGTGAACTTCCAAAAGAGCATGAATTTGTGGTATTTTGTTACATATACTACGTATGTTTAGATGGGCTATTAAGAGTGATTTAGAGGATTTGGTTGATGTTAAGGGGATTGTATCATAATGGTTACTGTTAGTGAGGCAAGGGTGAGTCTTTGGGCCTGGGTTTGGATGAATGTCACCATCTATTACATTGTGGAGTAAAGTAAAGCTATAGTATTGGGGAGTTTTGCAATGGTAGTCAAATAACTTTTTATTGTTAAGTATAGAGTATTTAATATAAATTAGTTGATGATATTTAGCTTGAGAGTAATTGGGCTTATAGATGGTATTCAGAAAGCTTGTTGATAAAGCAGGAAAAGGTGTTGTAGTGTATTTGGAATGATGCTAAGAGTAAAGAAAAGGGGTTGTTCATAAGAGGTTAGGAGGTAGGTAGTGGTAAGAGTAGTCAGTAGTAAGAGTAGTAGTAAGCATTGTTGTTGGTAAGGCATGGTAGAAGGGTGAATAATGTGTATAAGAGGAGAAGGAGATGAATAGGGATTAACCTTTGGGATAATAGGCTGGTAGTAGTGTGAGGAGACTTATATTTGAGGGGAGTGGGGATGTAGATATAGGGTGTGGCTAGTAGTGGTTGTATGATTGGTTGTAGGTAAAGGGGGTGTGGTTATGAGGGTATAAGTGTGGAGACACTGGGGCGGGTGGGAATAGGGGGCAGGGTAGGGGAGCAGAGTGAGCCCGAAGGGCGAACGGAGCGGGAAGAGCCAAAGAAGGTGAAAGTCAGGTAAAACAATCAGAGGAGTGCTGATTGTTAGGGTGAGTTTTCCAAGGAGATAGTAGTTTGAACAGTTAGATGGAGGTGTTAAGGAGTAGGTAATGCTTAATATAGTTGAGAAAAATTTAGAAGTGTGGAGTAGGATAGGGGCTATAAGAGGGTAAAGTAGGGAGTTTAGTGGTTGATTGAGTGAGAAATGGCACAAAGTAGAAATAAAGTCAGAGGGGGAAAACCTGGGAGAGGAGTGTCACCTAGTGGCTACTGCAGGTACTACAGCCAGGGCTACTTACAGGACTTGCAGCTTAAAATTAAAGGCAGGATATAGGGGAGAGGAACGAGATTATTTTAGTCTGTTGGTTAAGAGGAGGAAAGGTATGGCTGCTGGCAATCCTGTCCTTGGGTTTTACAGGCTGCACTAAGTGATAATATAACAAATGTAACTTTGAGTTCCAGGCAGTAAAAACATACTTTCTTATGTCTTTCCAGGGGAAAGACTCCCAAAAAGAGGTTTGGTAATGTTCCTTAGATGTGGGGTGGAGGCACCAGTCTTAAACAGGGTGTAAGTTCCAAGACCTAATACAGGCCAATTGGTGGAAGAGCTGAGAACAGAGGAGAGAAAGAGAAGGAGATGCTATAAGTAATAAGGCAAAAACACATTAGAGAAGTACTACAAAGAAACAATGCATACAATAATCACATTTACTAGAAATACAATAGAAATTCAACTGATGTGCTATTTAGCTTAGTGCAGTCATATATGGTAAAAACAGTTTCCAATGTTATTGTGCAAGACTTAGCAATGATATACTTGTTATCTATATGCTTACTGACCAGTTAAAACTAAGCAAATTAAATAGATAAAAATAACAAGTGGTAAAACATCCATTTAAACTTTTTCTCTAGATGTTCAAACAATTAAGCAGAGGAGATCAAATTAAGTGACCACAGGCCCAATATTCAGGTAGCAACATCTCAATATATTTACTGGTATAATGAAACAGCACCATACATTAAGCATCCATATTTCGTTTAGTCAAGGCATTTAGAGCTGATCATTGAGGGAGGAACACTAGCTGTTTACCCAAAGTTAATTAGGCTAGCTGCAATAAACACACGAGCGCTAGACAAAAAGTCAGCATTCTTGCTGAAGGTTTAAATATAGTTATTATGCTCCCCTTATCATGCTTCGATTAGGACCATTTAATTGTGCATATCTATGTCACGGTTAAACCTCAGGTAAGTACCCACCACTACTTGTTTGTGAGTGAAACTCACTGCTTTAATAGCGAGGTGGACTTGGAGGACCTGTTATGTTATATAGTAGGGCCGAGAGCCCATGCAAGTGGGGATGACTAGCAGGGGTCCTTAGAGGCTAGCGTTCGAGAGATAGTTCATTACAGGAGCTTCTTTAGTTAGTTTGGACAGAGTAACTCAAACATAAATGGTTTGATGACATTCGTAGATAGTGCTTAGTCAAGAGTGGAATATACAGCAGCTATCTAAGTTTAGATTATGGGACCACTGCCTAGGAATCCACTAAACTAGGCGATGATTTAAACCCGAGTTGGGTAAAGATAACAACCTAGGCAATGCAAGCACCAAAGGACATAATACATAAATTTCTGAAGCAGTAAGATGCGTTAAGTAGCCTTGGCTTTTCGTTGACTAAGGCGCGAACTGACCCAAGCTAAACAGCCACAGACCTTCCCAGCAATACGGCCTTGCTAAATAGTACTATTAGGAATACTATCCTGACCATCTGAGATAAATACCTTAACAAGCGAACATTACACGCTTACCACTACTATACATTATCTAGCAGGCGACTTAGAACAGATGCACGTGGCAAAAAACAGAGGTAAAGCTATTAGTCGGATATAATACAGCGGTTAACCATTCTTGTCTAATACAAACAATAATTAAAATAGTAACAAAGCAGAACAAGTTACACAATTTAGGAAAATGATTAGCAACAGCAATGCCAATAAATAATACATAAATCGAAATCTGCTTAATATCCCTGACAATAACATGGTAATGTATTTGAGTTATTTTACACAGAAAAAAAATATGTCTCTTGAAATAAAATAAGTGAACTGACCTCTCTCCACACAGAACAAAAAGATACATATATTTCAGCAGCATACTTATTGCAGTTTTGGTTGTATATTTAAGCACTGCAACAATATGCCAAATTGTATGTAAACAGTACTCTTTTATTATAGATATTACAATGCTGCCACCTACAGCTTGGTGGCCAGGTTTAGCTCCTAGTTAAGGTGCTCAGAGTTTCCAAGTCCTCCTTAATGCTCTTGTGGGGTTTCGTCATGGTACCTGACCCCGCCCATATCCTAAGCAGACAAAGGTAAGTAAACAGGATATACTCTGACTTATCCCCTGGTGGGTGAGGGACTGTGTGTGTGTGTGTGTGTGTGTGTGTGTGTGTGTGTGTGTGTGTGTGTGTGTGTGTGTGTGTGTGTGTGTGTGTGTGTGTGTGTGTGTGTGTGTGTGTGTGTGTGTGTGTGTGTGTGTGTGTGTGTGTGCGCGTAAGCAGGCACATACATGGAAGGTACAGTTATCAGCTATTCCTGGTTATGTCCTATTTGTGGTCTGTTCCTCATACAATGTATGGTTTTCAGGCAAACTGGCCTGCAGACAATAAAAATAATGACAAATGTGCCACAGTCCTGTTATCTAGTGCCCAGCCATATCTCTCTGTCCTCTCTACAGGAAATGCTTGTTAATGCAAAATCTATTATACTAACAACTTTCTAATTATTTCAGAGCTATATTTAAAATCTGTCCCTGGTTTTGAGTCTTTGTCTCAAATTCTTGAGCTAAGAGGTTGGCAGGGCTTGGGGAAGCAGTAAATTGCACTATATGATTCTCACAGCAGTGAGTTGAAATACATTTCTAGGTCATTATTTATGTAGTTATTCACTCATTTGTTCACAATGTGTGTGTGTGTGTGCATGTGTGTGTGTGTGTGTGTGTGTGTGTGTGTGTGTGTGTGTGTGTGTGTGTGTGTGTGTGCATAAATACTTGGTTCCTACATCCCAGAGTAGTTACAGTGTAAAGGAAGGAATTATTTGTAGTAAACAGGAACATCAGCATAAAAGCTATATTCTTTGGGTATGAACCTTGGTTTCCTTGTTTTGTTGTCTGTTGATAGTGGGTTTAATACTTGGTTGTGAATAAACCAGACAACATGAAATCTACAAGTTTAACATTACTATTTTACCTCTAAATACATTTTAATTTAATAAAATGTAATTTTAATTTTTAATTTAGCTTGCTTTTTGCAGGCCTATGGGTAGTGCAGATAAATAAGACTATGAGGTGTTAATGAGCTGTTTAGTGTAGTGCAGGGTTTAAGTTCCTCAACCCTAGTTTGCTGTGTAATGCTGACCTTGTCACTTCACTAGAGAGTGCACCTTGTTTTCCTCTATAAAGGGACACAAGTCTACAGGGCTGTCCCAGAATGTTAGCATATGTATAGCACACTGTCTTTGAATCACTGCCCCTTCACATAGATGCTAATTATTGTTTCACTGTATACTACTGAGTATAAATCCCAAAAGGTCGCTTATAATTTAATGGCTTGCTAGATGAACTTTCCATGAGTTCCCTTCATATAATTGATGTACCAGAATGCAAAAACTCATATGGTTGACAATTAACTTTTTTGAACCGTTTTGACTAGGATTGCTGTACAGTGGGAATTAGTGAATTTGCCCTTTTCCCCACTATAGTGCAATCTCAGAGTTGGTGTATATAATTAGCATGGGTTATGGGGGGGTGTCCCCATGGAAAAACATTGTGCTGTTTGTGGGTATTGTTTGGCTTCTTTTTGTTGATTGACAAACTAAACTATTGACCATATGGTCTTGATCATATGGGTTTTAGCGATCTGGTTCCTCCTTCAAATGAACTAGATCCCTTTCAATAAGTGTGAGCTTAAAAGGACAAGAAGCTCAGCGTTGCTCATGCTAAGTCAGCTTTCAATGTGAGAGCTTTTTTGTTTTGTTTGCTTGTCAAATGGCTGACAGTGCTTTTCTTGTAAATTCTGAAACAAAAGTTTTAAATTAAATCCAATTTTCTGTTATCATGGTAAGGTTTGAACAGTGTTTTATGCTAATTTGGGAGAGACAAGTAATCTGATATTGGTATTGCTGGGGGGGGGGGCAGGCGGGTTACAGTATATTATCATGCCTAGGGCTCCGCCTTCAAGTAGGAACAAAACTGCAGTAAACCACGTCTGAAAAACACGAAATAAAATAATAAAAATGAACAGCAGAAACGTAAACTGTTTTAATAAGTAAAACAAAGCTTTTGGCTTTCCCCTTCTTCAGTGTATGAAAATATAATTACACAACCATCTTTAAATATTAAAATCTGACACAGCCCACCAATCAGAACAGAAAGACAATAACACTTAATCAAATCATTAATCAATTAATAAATATTAATTAATGCAACATCATTTGTTTCTTTTGTAGAACAGGCTTTAAACTAACTGCCCCACTCAAGCTCGGTACTTTATCTGCATTTAATTCCCGGATCCATACAAGTTTAACATTTTCCAACTTATTATTCACATTGCCCCCTCTCACATTTCTAGATAAAACTGTAATCACGCTGAACATAAAACTATGTACAGTCCCCTTCTCAAGTACATGCTTTGCTGGGGCATTTGTTTCTATGATTCTATTGAAAGCTGATCTATGCTCTATAATTTGTTCATTTAACATCCTAGAGCATTTTCCCACATAAAATACTGAGCATAATATGCAAGTAGCCAAATAAACTGTATGTGTTGTAGTGCAACTAGCATAATTATCAAAGATGTAACGTTTCTGAGTAATGGGGTGTACAAATACCAAATCTGCATTTATGTCTTTACAACAACTACATTCAAAACAAGGATGTGTTCCTTTCCTTGTGCTACCACTTTTTTCATCGTTACCCCCCTTTTTAATTCATTATAGCAAAGCCTGGATTTCAGATTCCTCTCATTCCTATATGTAAATTTTAATCATTCAAAATGTTTTTTTTTTTTTAACTCAGGCAGAGTTAATAGGACATTCCAATACTTTCTAATAATTTT
Source organism: Protopterus annectens (assembly GCF_019279795.1). NCBI lineage: Eukaryota > Metazoa > Chordata > Ceratodontiformes > Protopteridae > Protopterus > Protopterus annectens. Next base: position 1,837,460,671 of record NC_056743.1, on the reverse strand, counting down.
CTCTATACCATGTGTTCTGCTGTTATAAGTTAATATATATCTCAACTTGTTGTCACTGTCATTTTGTCCTAAAATATTCTCTGCACCATTACTCTGCTCAGAATGTTTAAAATAGGGGGCTGTATTTCCATCCATCTCTTTCAAAACTCCTTCCATCACTTGATGGACCATCTCCGGTGCATAGTCCCTACTAACAAATTCTGAGGGCAACTCACTCATCTGTTGTCTATTGGAATTTACTTCTACATTCAACCTACTTACTCTACAAAATTGGCTTTTCATTATGCCCTTAAAAATATGAGGGGCATGCATGCTAGTCCTATGTGTATATCTATTTGCATGTACCAACTTCATATATACACTAGTTTTAATATTGTCATCCTTTTTTTCTAAAGTTATATCCAGATAGTGGATTATTTGAGGTGAACATATCATCTCAAAGCCTAAAAAATCTGTGGTGTTATTTAAATATTCTACAAATTCCTTCAAGCCTACCTTACCACCATTCCACAATAAAAAACAATCATCAACAAATCTTTTGTAGAAGAGCACATTTGCATTCACATAACCATCATCACTATAAATGTATTTCTTTTCCCACTGATTAAGTACCAAATTGGCATATGTGTTAGCCATTGAGTTACCCATGGCAACACCTGAGATTTGTAAATACGGTGTCACATCAAATAGGAAAACATTGTTGGTTAGAATGATATCAATAACAAAACAGACATTCTCTATCTCATTATATGATAAATTACTTTTCGTATTTAGAAATTCACTATCGCTTCCACCCCATACTGATTAGGTATTACTGTAAATAAGGACTTAATGTCCAAGCATACAAATAAAAAATGAGTGCTCTTATAATCATTAAACCAATCTGCTAATTTTCTCAAAAAGTCTGCTGAGTCCTTTGTATAACTTTTACAGATAAACAAGTATTTACTCAGCCTATCCTGTATATAAATCGAAAGCGGCTCTGTTATCCAACTTCTGCTTGAGACTATAGGTCTCACTGGGGGGGTTGATTAGAGACTTGAGCATCTTTGGTAACCCATATATAAATGGTATAATGGGACTTGATACAGTAAAGAAATTATATAAATTTACAGTTATTTCATTTTGTATCTGCATCTCATATAGGGCTATATTTATATCAGAAATGCATTTTCATATATGACTAAAATCTATTTTTAAAACTGTTGCATCATTATTTAAAAAAATCATACATAAATTTCATGTAATTGTTCCTATTAAGCAGCACAATTGCCCCTCCCTTATCTGCTTGTTTGATAATCAGTTCGTATTCACTTTCTAAGAGCTTCACACTCACTTCTAGACAAGTTAAAAAATCTATGTGGTCTAGTTTCATTGTATAATTGTCTAATCTCACCTTCACAAAGATCATGAAAGGCAGAGGTGAGAAGAACAGGGGGTGGATCGCATAATGCTGCATGGTATGATTTCTGGGGTGCCCCAATTTAGGGAGATCCTAATAAGACTGGATTCCTGAACTGTCAGCTACAGAAAATGACTATAGAAATAACTCAAGAAATCCACCAGCAAATTCAGCTCTCTGGGATGTGAGCAGTTATGTGGAAAATGCCCATTTTTGGTCAGCTGCCAGAGATGCATTTCATTTCTATAAACTGGATATGAGCATGTATCACCCTACCAGTTTATGTACCTCACCATGAAATGAGCAGAATAGGCGTTAGTCTCATTATACCTTCCAGAACTTTCAAGACAAGGATCACTGCCCACACCCACAACATGTTTATGTGGAATCCCTGCCATGAGAAACATTGAGGAGCTGCTGAGAGTTTCTACTTTAGTAGAAATTGTCACAGGAAGTTTAGAATCATAGACAGATTGGTGGGAATCATTACCATTCCAGAGGCTAGGTTGATTATCCTAGCTTGAAAAGGAGATCCGTGAGAACCTCACAGTACACTGCAGTACCTTATTTTGTATAGCCAGAATCAATCCCAGGAGGAGTAATCAGAGTATGAACATTGCACCATACATCAAACACTGTACTTAGCATGCCAAGGTTATGATCTCTTGGGCCCTCTTTATTGGCAGAGGAACAACACTGAAGACTGGCATCTGTGTTTCAATAAAGTCCTATTATAACACCCAAGGCCATGGTGTTTCTAGGAAGTCACTTGATGGGATTATCAGAAGTAACACTTCCATCTATAGGGATACATTTAATTCCTTCTCTTGCATGATCTCTGCTACAAGTGTGAACATTTTGATGAGCATTTAGTCTGAGGACAGATCAGATATGAGCAATTTGGGAACCTCCTGTGGGAACCCAAATGAAAAATGTACCAGAAAGCATCATGCATGCCCACAGACACCATCCATCTGAGTTACAACAGGCAGGATCAAAAAGAGAGCCACCACCCACTGGATGCAACTATTAAAGTTACTTATGATCCAGAATGAAAATTAATTTTCCCACCCCTATCAGAATAAGAAACAGAATGTAATCAAACCCTTTGTCTATCCCTAAAGGAAAAACAACTTATAAAGCAATCATGAACAGTAAAGTGCAACTGCAGCTTGGTTCTTGAGTGATGCTGTTTCTGAAGAAAGATCTAAAACTCTAGATTGTGGTGGTCAGTGATACCTAGAACCAAACATTCCTTGTGGTGACTCTGAGGTAAACTTGGATAAGAAGTCTCCCCCTCCACTAGTAGTCTTGAGAGGTAAGCAGGAATATGTGAGCCAGGTAATTGGATATGCCTTCCCAAGAGACTGGCTAAGCACAGCATCAGGGATGCATGACTGACAGTTCTTAGAAGCATTCCTCATCTTTCAAGGAGCAAATTCATTCTAGAGAACTGTGTTGGCATGTAAGAAGCAGAAGGGTTTGGAGCATTCCAGTGATCCTCCATTGTGGTCAGTGCTTGTTTTGCCTTTAGAAGGTACTCAAAGGGATTCCAGGAGTAAAACTACAGATACCTTCTGGCACAATGTATATGTCATAGCCTTTTAGATTTCATCTTTACAGAACCTTACAAAAGGAGAACCTAAGGTATGACATTCTATGTAGGTACATTCCTGAGTTGGTTGTCTTAGCTAAAGTATTAGATCAATGAAAGTTACAATGGACTAGGTGAAAGCCTGCTGTAACTACCATAGTGAGAGTCTTAACTAGATTTCATTGATCCCAGTGTCAGGTTGTTCTGTTGGCCTCTCTAGTGCCAGATCCACTGGAAGACTGGAACCTGGAGAGCTAATGAGGGGCCTAAGTCCCAGCATGACAGAGGAAAAAAACTCTTACCTTTGTCCAACTCCCTAACTCCTTACTATGTGGTAGGCCAGTGGTGCAGCAGGTAGCACACTTGCCTTTACTGCTGAAAGATCAGAAGGCTGTGAGTTCTGTCTGCACCACAGGTGCATGTTTTAATTTCCAATACTAACACTGCAACTGCAGTGCAACATGGGGGGGGGGGTGCTCCATCCCTATGTGTGCTGTCCTTTGGGATCTGCCTGAGTTCTTGGAAACTCATATAAAAGATTCCATGTTAACTATTGAAAAGAGTAGTTTTTTTATTGATATATACATTACATATTATTTACATATTTACATTATTTACATCTATTTATAAATCTCCATACATTATAAACTTCAATTTAAGCATCCCCACTCTTTTATCCACAACCAAAACATTATTTTTTCCAAAATTTTTGTCAAAGTCTATTTTCCATTGTATTTAATTTCATTTAGTCTCTCGTTCCATATAGTCCATGAAGTATAAAATATTACTCTGTCCATTTTCTTCACTTCCTCCTGTTTATGTGCACCATAATAACCAAATTTTATTATGTCTATATTTATTTGTTCAAATTTTAACAAACTTTTCACCCTATTATCTTTACATATTTCTTTCCACAAATTATTAACTCTTTCACATTTCAAAAACACATGCTCAGTAGTCTCAAACTCTCCACATTTATTACATATTCTATCTTGCTTTTTTGTATGGCATATTTTCCTTAACTGGCAATTTTCTAATAGACAATCTCCATAACAAATCATTACATTCTTTAATCTTTTTATAGTTATTATATCTCATCATTATAGCTTTTTTCTTATCTATTTCTAAATCTTTCCATGGGTCAATACAATAAAATGCTTTCATAATACTGAAGTACCATTCCTTTCTATTTTTCTCACATATATTATTTTTTATTTTCCATAACACAATTTTGTTTCGGTACTATTTCATCTCTTCATTCACAATGCTTTTACTTCATTTTTTTAACTTCCATTCCTTCCCACAGTTCTTTGTATTTATAATATAGTATAATTTCTATCAAGTTTTTATTTTCTTTCATAATTCCTTTTACTATCTTATATAAAATTAAATATGTTGCATGTACTATTGGGCTTATTAAACCCAAACCTCATTGGTCTTCTTTCATATACAGAATCCCTCTTTTGACCGGATTCCAGCCCCATATAAAAGAGAATATAATCATCATTAATTCCTTTTCATACTTAATAGGAACCATATAAATGCTAGCAACATAAACAATTTTTCTTATTACAGTGGTGCTCAGCAAGTGTGCTTTTTTTATATGAAAATCTATATGATTTCCAAAAAATAGTTATATCCTTTACTTCGAGTACATTACTCCATTGTTGTCTGTATTCATTCTTTCCAAATGTTATTCCTAATATATTTATATGTTTTTCATTGAACTCAACACCTCCTATCATACCTTCAAAACCAAATCCTTTACTTTTCTCCTTATTTATACTTAAACCATTTTTTTTAATTTATGCTTAATTTTTCATTTACCTTTTTCATCCATACTTTATTTTTTAACAATTAATACAATATCATCCACATAATTACACATTACTGGCAATTGTCCTTCCTTCTTTTGCATTCACCGCTACTTAACATTATATTAATTTCCTTCAGTATTATATTCATAACTAATGAGAGAATTGTACTACTAGCGGGGCAGCCCTGCTTTATTCCACATTCTATTTTTATTTCTTCCCCAATCCAGCCATTTACATTTAGTTTACAAAAACAGATTTTATTACTTGTAATATTTTTGCTTAGAATATATGCCTGCAAAATCCCCCATAATGATTTATATTGAATATTATCATAAGCTTTACTTATATCCCCTATCATAACCTTTACTTCTACATTTTTATTTATAATATTATCAATTATTTCTCTTATTATCCATAATAATGCTTGACTTCCTTTTCCTTTTCTTCCAAATACATTTTGGTCATATATTCTATCCATTTTTTTCTGTAACATTTTTGTTATTATTCTCATAAAAAGTATAATCTGTATTATTCAATGTTATAAGTCTCCAGTGTTTATCTCCTCTTTATTTCCTTTTTAAATATACATTTTATAACTCATGTACATAGCTCTTTCTCTTTAATTCCAGTTTCTAACCATTTATTCATAACTTCTATAAAAATTATTTTTGCCACCGTTTCATCTCTTTATACATACCATATTCAGTTCCATCCAGTCCTGTTGCAGAATTCATGTTGATATCGTTTAGAATTTCTTTCAATTCTTTCATGGTTATTTTTTGTTCTAAATACTCATTATCCTCCTTATTTAATTTTTCACCTTTATAAATTTGTTCTATGTTTTTTTCTCCCTTAACAAATAATTCCAATACATATTCTTTAATTATTTCATATATTCCTTCTTGCTGTCTTATTTGCTTACCTTCCTTATTTTTTAATTATCTTATTATTTTTCCTTCTATTATTATTTTACTCAAATATGGTGCTACCTCTTCTTTCTTTCCTTGTAAACAATATTTTTGCTTATATAACAAGTTAATTTTTATTTGATTAATTTTATATATTTATCTTTCTTTTCATAAAATGAATTTTTCTTCTCTGATAAGTCTCTAAATGTTTCTTGACTTAATATCTTATATCTCTCTTTGTCCTTTCTTCCTTATACATTCTAAAATACTTTTTTCTATTTTTCTTTAAAATTAACCCACCAAATAGTCAAATTCTCATAAACACACATTCCTTTCCACATGTTCCAAACTACTGAACCATTCCAAAGTTTTTCAGTTTGTGTTCTTTCTTCCTCTGTTGATAATCTGATATCTTCTAAAACAATAATATGTGCATCTACTACAGCACACCATTGTAATATACCTATTCTCTACTGCAGCACACCATTGTAATATACCTATTCTCCTTTTAAGATTGTTCATACTGTTCACATTTAAAGCTTATTTTCAGCTTTTAAGAACAGTTAGTATAATAAAATGTTTATCCATTTCCTTTCTTATTTTCTCTAAGCATTATGTTTTTGAATTTTCTTTTCCTTTCCTTAACTCTTTTCTCTATCAAATTCTATTTCTTACTGTGCGCCAATCCCCTTCTTCCTCATTTGTCTCCTCTTTTTCTTTTTCCTTGTTATTTTCTTTAACTTCATGTATAACCTCTTTATCAGTTACATCTTTTTGTACATTTTCTTGTAATACACATTCTATCTCTTTATCCTGTATAACTTCATTTTCATTTCCTTGCACATTCATTTTATCTTCTAGCCATAAATGACCAGTATTGCCACATTTTTTGCACTTTAAATCACATTTTTTGCATTATGCCATAACATCTTTTTTTTATCACATTCATTGATTAAATGATCATTTTTCCACAAAAATAACACGTTTTTGGTTGACCCCTGTATTTCACAAAACCCCTATTACCATGAACATTAATAATACCAGGTACGTGCATAACACTATCATTTTCCATTTTCAGTATAACTCCACTTTCCAATCCCCCAGTCCATAGTCCTCTTTCATCATATACTTTTGTAGTGTCCATTACTTCTTTACATATAAATGTTCTTTCAGTTTTTTTGCTTCAAATTCAGTTCTAAACTGGATCATTATTCTTTTTTTGTGTTTGTAAAAAGCTTGCTTGACATATTCTGACTGTGGATAAATATTTTCTTTTGTTCATATGCACCCAGAAAACTTTCCATGGCCTGCCCAGACTCAAATATCAAGCAACAAAAAGTCTCTTTATTAATTAAAATGAATGCTCTTACCTCTTTTGCTTTGACACCCAGAGGTGCTACGACAGAGTCCCAAACCGTATACCTGTCCAAACTTTCTTTTTTTACAGCTCACATGCAGTGTGTACTTCTTTTTTTTTGTTGTTGTTGTTGTTTCTTTTATTTCTTCTTTCTTCTTTGCTCCTTCTCCCACAGTTTGTGCATAAGTTTTTGTCTCTTGAACTTTTTCTGACACAGCTTCTTCTCCCTTTTGTTCTATTTTCTCCATGATGTCACAGCATGAAATTGCTGCTCCACTTTTTGGTTCACTTTGGTTTACCATTTCTTCCAAATAATCTTCCCGCAACCCTCCTGATTGGAGAGTTGTAATTATGCATTTCTCAGAGGTAACTGTCTCTCCTTCAATCTCCTCTGAATTTTTTCCTCTGAATCCATCTCTGTTACAGCTACAATCTCATTTTCTTCCAATATCACTGTTTTTTTCTGCACCCACAGCATCAGACAAAACTCTGGTACAGATTCTACCATTTCATCTACATTTTCATCAACCTTCACTTCATTTTCAGCCAAAGCTGAATTAGCCATATTTTCTTCCTGTTCTTCCTGGCTGCCTTTGTGTCTGGACAAGAAACAGGAAGTTAGGATGTGTAACACAAATTCTTCCACCAACTACCAATAGTAGGGGAAGTTCCCCGATGCCCTGGTCAAATTTCCCCTAGTAGAATAAATGCCACCTCAGGTATTCCCTAAAATGAGGTCACTAGCCTAATGAGACTAACCTGGTCACAAAAGGATAAATAAATAAAATAAAATGGAAAGGTGCTAAATATCCTTAAGGACCTGTATGGAACAAAAGAATCACACAGGACTCAACCCTTGGTTGCTTAGTCATAATGTCATTTAAGTCAGCTGAGGGCTTACATAGGGGATTCAGTCTTATTAAAAGCTGAAAGAGTAAATTTTGAGGGTTTTCAGCCTGAGAAGATAGCATGTGTGAATAAATGCTTTAAAGGAGGAATGATCCAAAGATCTTTGCTCTTTGTACATAAAAAAATTATTGAGACTTTCCTTGGAAGAAGACTTTGCTGGGGTAAACATGCCAGCTCACAGAGGGATTTATCAAGCTAAGAGTCTACATGAAGTAGATGTCTTCCAGGGGGTGCTACACAGAGTGAAAATCTTTTTATTTTTGTCTGTCAGAGTTAAGAGTCTGTTGATTCTCTGAGGTAAAATATCAGGACACTGAGAATAAGGGAGAACCATCACTTATGCTGGCACACAGCACCCTGCGGTCACAAGATTAATGAGGAGACAAGTGAGTGTTGAGCAAATGCCAGGAGTCAGGCAACAGCAGCTGGACGAGCCCTCAACTCAAGAGAAGCTGGGTCCTGAGTAGCCTGCAGTGGGTTAGGAGTTGTTATTTACCATTGTTGTGCTTTGGGTATGTTCCTAAATCCATAAGAACAGATTCACACCAGACATCAAAAAGGTTATATTGAATGTCTGAGTCTGCTCTTTGGACCTTGTAGGTACAGGATGACTACTAAATAGAACTTCTTTTTCTATAATGAGTCCTGATAGACCTTGAAAGAGGACTGGGAAGAGGATTTCTAGGTCCCAATTCTGACCTCCAGTGCAATGCCAGTGGATTCACTGGACCATTCTACAAAAGCAGGCCAGATGTGAGCATGATTTGGATGCTCTATAGTCAGAAAGGCAGTGTGAACACCCTGGGTTGCACCCCAAAGTAGTTACTAGGGATGCAGCTCACATAGATCTTTTGCCATTGATCAGTGATGGGTGCCAGCTTATCTTTATGCTAATTAACAAGGTGCTGTGGCTCACAGCCAGACTTTGTAGGAAAAGGGTGTGACTGACATATAGTCCCTGACTCCCCATATTCTCAGGATGAACTATACTAGCATATCATGTTAAAAGGGACCTTTGCACTGGTCCCTGAATTGTCACCTTCAACAGTCACTAGCCTGAGGAAGCTGAAGGAAATATCAAGCTTTTTCCCTCTTCATCTTTGGGTGGATTATATCATGTTCTTCCCATAAACAGGAAATTCAGTGCCAGTGTAGGCCATGGCTCATGATACTCCTCCCATAAACAGGAGATTCAGTGACAGTGTAGGCCGTGGCTCATGATGCTTCTCCCATAAACAGTAGATTCAGTGCCAATGTATGCCATGGCTCATGATGCTCCTCCCCATAAACAGGAAATTCAATGTCAGTGTAGGCCATGGCTCATGATGCTTCTCCCATAAACAGTAGAGTCAGTCCCATGGCTCATGATGCTCCTCCCACAGATAGGAGATTCAGTGCCAGTGTAGGCTATGGCTCATGATGCTCCTCCCATAAACAGGAGATTCAGTGCCAGTGTAGGCCATGGCTCATGATGCTTCTCCCATAAACAGCAGATTCAGTGTCAGTGTAGGCCATGGCTCATGATGCTTCTCCCATAAACAGTAGATTCAGTCCCATGGCTCATAATGCTCCTCCCATAAACAGGAGATTCAGTGCCAGTGTAGGTCATGGCTCATGATGCTTCTCCCATAAACAGCAGATTCAGTGTCGGTGTAGGCCATGGTTCATGATGCTTCTCCCATAAACAGTAGATTCAGTCCCATGGCTCATGATGCTCCTCCCACAGATAGGAGATTCAGTGGCAGTGTAGGTTATTGCTCATGATGCTCCTCCCATAAACAGGAGATTCATGGCTCATGATGCTTCTCCCATAAACAGCAGATTCAGTGCCAGTGTAGGCCATGATTCATGAGTGGCTTTGGCAGTAACACCTGGAAAATTTCCATGTGGGAATGTTTCCATGATGGATGTTAGGACTGAGATATGTACCCTATGAATGGCATAAAAGAACTGGGTGATACCAGGGTTGGGCACACTTTCCTAGCCCATTGTTCCATATGATTGCATATACTGGTCTGAGGGACATCCAAGCAGGGAGCTGGACACAAATGTATATCTGAGATGGGTAAATAAGAACATGAAATTCCAAAATGTATCCAGTGTAGAAGGTCTCCAAAGTCTTAACTTAGGCTACAGTGTAAAACAATATCAGAGCCTAGCTTTCAATGTTACATCAAAACCTGCTTTATATGGTGATTCCTGAGTGAAGATTACATTACAATTGCAGAATCTAGGTCATAATGCAATAACAAAGCCTTGCTTACAGTACAGCATAAGAACCTAGGTTAAAATGCAAGTCCAAAAGGTAGGTTTTAGTAAAACACCAGAATTAAGTTTGCAGTACAATACCAGGAACCCAATTTGCAGTGCAACACAAGAATGAAAGCTATACTGCAACACCCTAATGTAAGTCAGGGTGCAATATTAGAATGTTGGTTACAGGGTGATCCCAGAATAAAGGTTTTATGAATATTTTTATTATATGGTGGATTGATTTATGGGAGTGAATATTTGAAATGATCTCAAGACAAAAAAGAGAGACAGCTTCAGTTTGCATAAAATAACTGTTAGGTAGCTACCCTCATTAATATAATTCCAAGATAAAGGAATACAGCAAAACAAATGTAACAAATAAAAGCACAGGGTATGATATAAACAAATGAAGGCACATGCTGCAACCAGCATCTACATAAAACCTGAAGACAGAGAAGTGCCTACTGAGTGCTATGGGGTAATCCAGAGGGCAGTTACATGTTTCTTAACAACAGTGTTAATAATGCATGTGTTTTAGTAAAACCTGGCTGACATCAACATAGTACTTTGTTTTTAAGGAAGGTCTGGAGGGCAGCTTGAAATACTGTAATATGCAGGTAGTTTGAACAAACAAATATAACCTATCCATACACTCTAGGAAATATCATGGTAACCACTTAAATTCTCAGGACTTGAAATGCCGAGTCCCAAGACATGGAGACCAAATGGCTACAAATCTGATCCAAGTCTGAGATTGCTGTTTCTCCAAATATTCATTTTCCCTGGGGTATGGCAGTCTCAGAGTTGGTATATATAACTTTAGTGGGTGTGGTGGCTTGCAAAAAACAAGTTTAAAATAGAAGAGTGATGTTTGATATTCACCAGGTGATGACTCTATCTCTTCTTGGAAAATATTAGAGTTTGTGAAGGAATAAATAACAGCACCCAGTCCACAGTCTCCCACAGACTTGGTCATTCCACAAACTTCCTTTACAACAAAGAAGTATATGCCAAAGAGAAGGGGAAACAGCACACTGAAGGACTCCTTTAGTGACTAATTTATTAGATGAGAAAGTACCACCAACTCTTGCCACGTGTGTATGATCAGAGAGCAAATTAACAGTCCAACAAGTAATACAGGGGCTATTTAAGCTGCTAAGTTTATCAACAGGGACTGCGTAATGAATGCCTTAGGAAGAATGAGGCAAGCAGCACCAGGACAGAATGACCTCCATCCACACCACCAATCAACCCTTCAAAAACTTCGACAAAATTAAGCAAGCAAAACCTACCCCTCAACAATTTGTACTGACTAAAACTGAATGTTTGTAACATACCAGTTTCACTGTTAATGATGTTAAGATCTACTTCATGATTTTACATATAATGCCTGTGAGGCTAATGGGACAATAATTTCCAAAGTCACTTATAACACTGCCCTTATGTAGAGGCATGGCATTCGCTGTCCCCCAGAGCACAGGAATATAACCTGTGAAGTGTGTAAAATTATAATAATCACATCATACTTATGTCTAGTACATACTGCCTTATCTATACTTTGGTTAAGGTGGCTGTAAAATCATGGGTAAATAGGATAGCTTTTGAGAATGGGTCAACAGAGGATAATGCACTCTTGAAATTCATAATGTCCTCTGATAGGGATTGAAAGTTGGCCTTTGAGTTGTCCTTGAATGTCACTGATTTTGTGGATACTTTGTTACTAATTTTCAAAATAAAAAAGTGACAGTGTAATAGTCAGATTTGATCAAAGAGGCAATAGTGTTAATAGATGTGTAGGATAAGGTAGCATTCATATGAAGAAAGGACAAAGTTAAGCATATTGGTCCCACTCACAGGCATTTGGACAAGGAGTTTGTATTAATGAACTTTTGGAAACCCTGAGGATATTTATTGCTAGTTATCTAGGACTACCATATGACTGATACAGATATGGAATCCAACTGGTCGAGTTACCTACTATGATATTTGGATGACAGTGAATGGAATCTATAATTGGAAAAGATGTGATAATTAACTTTATCAAATGTGATCCAAACGTAAAAAACTTCAAATTTAGAATCTTGAAGTATTTGGTGTAAGTTAATATTTGATCATATAAAAAACGATACTCCCCTGCTTCACTGATGGTATGAAAAAAATGATAGGTACTATATACTCCTGTACAAAGAGTGTTATCAAAACACTGCAACCCAGTTATTTTAACAACACATATATAAATGTGTTGAGCATCTGGAAGGTATCCAAACAGGCAAATTATTTTTGAGACTCCTAACACTGAGTATAGCCATCTTAATGAAGTCTGAATTAGAATGTAAAAACATCTGGCCTAAAAGGAATTAAAGGGGCAGAAAAGGTCATAATCACTATGTGGACGCCCAGAACAGAGAAGTGAAGGACAGATACTGGAACCCCCTAGAATGACACCAGTCAGTGTGACAATTGCTGATATTAATTATTTTTGTTTGACATAGTGGCATCTTTTTGGAAAATGCACTACACTGCTCAAGACAAGTGGATTACCTGCTTTAGACACATGCATATAGTGTTCAACAATCTCTCTCTGCATCCCCCTGCGCAGAGCACCTAAGGTCATTTGTCTCCAAATGGTGTTTTATACTCAATAATTCTAATTCCAACAACCTGTACTAAAGTAATCCAGTAAGACTCTATTTAAAAGTACAAATGGTAAAGTGACCCCTCTAAACAAAGATGTTTGATAGGGTATGCTCTGTTTTAAAGTTAACCATATCTCATATGGTACTGTCACAAAGCAATGGAGAGTCTTAACCACATGAGAAGAGAAGAAATCCCTATAACTCAAAGTAGAATGCAGTTATGTAACTAAATACTATGCACTATTTATCCATTTAAATCTTGTTTTGTTTATTTCACAATCTTAAACTGAGGTGATAATAGTTTCATGATATAATTTGACCAAGGAAGTCATATGATTTTTTAAAACCCAGCTGTATAGCTGTATAATCACATTTATAAAATGGTGAGAAACAATATTTAAAATTTTAATTGATCAAAAGGCAGTATCCCAAACCTATATCATACATGCCAAAATATATGTTAAGAACATAAACATTTTATATAGATAACATATTTTTAATTTCACAGAAGATAAAAAAATATTGCAAAAATACATTGACAATATGGTTGAAAACAAATAAAACAAAGGCATTCTTTTTTTTCTTGCAGGGGTGAGGGCACATTATACCCTGACATCTCTCTTGCTACTTAAATATACCAACTCTCACTCTGCACAACACTGAGGAAATGGACTAACTTCTTTACCACACTATTTAATAATGTTGTATTAAAAGACACTGCAAAAGGTAACATATTGCTTGATCAAATGGAATTCGATAAAAAAGGACAACCAATTCATCTTTGATCAAGTAAATCAATGACCAAAAATGCTGTACCCATGTAGACAGTTATTCAGGGCTGGCCTTTGGTCAACTGGTGCTCTTGGCAAAAATGCTCTACACAGCCCCCACCACCACATGGTACCCACATTCTGGTCTACCTGCACCATCCAGATTACTTTTTTATTCCTTTTTCCTCACAGCTTGTCTTCCTCTTCAGTTTTTCCTGTATTCATTCAACATATTTGAAAGAAACCATTTCTGTACTACAAAACAATAAACAAATAAGTACTGGAAAAGCACCCCTACTACAGTAGCACCCTAGGTGGCTGCCTAGTTAGCCTATGCCTAAGGCCAGATATGCATATATTAATAACATGTATATTTATAGTGAAATATGTATCATAAAACAGTCCAACATGCAAAAATTCTAACAACAGGATTTGAGTAAGCATTTACAGGGTATGAGGAAACTTGGCATAATGCCACAAGCAGTACTATAGCAGAACAAATTATTTACATTCCGTTATGACTACCGTCTATAGATGTTGGTGTAACAAGAGCCATTTCCTGCACTATGTTCAACTCCAGCCGCCATATTCTAATTGAATCACTCTTTAATTACTTCCAATTATTATAGCTCGTAATGTCAGTGAGAGCAATTCTCTACTCCTGATCTACTTCTATACAGCTACACCTGCTTACTACACCTTACTTACACCTCTAGCACCACCTCATACTTCCCAGAGGTTTTTGTAGCAGCACAACCTACTACCTACTCTAAGGTCTCCACCTACCACTACCCTCCAAGACAGCTGTAGGAGCTTAATATACCTATCATCTCTTTTTATCCCCTACCTTAACTCTCACACCTCTCCTCTCCCAAGTATCTAAAGAACTGAGTGAGAGATTGTCTGTATCTCCAGTCCTGACTAACATCCAAGCATCTCCATGTCTTGATATTAGCAGCAGAAAAATCAGTTTCTTATAGGTTCATAGGTGATTACTAGTTTAATGACCCCAATTGGCCTTTTGAAGCCTAGCCATGCTTCCCAAATGTATCTGACAAGTTCTGATACCCTGGGGTTATTTTAACGGGTATATGAAGACTTGGGCATGGGTGATTTGGCATTAACGGGCTACCTCAGTCTGATAGACACATGGGTGCCAGTCCAGGAGAAATTTCTGATTCCTCATTCACTGGTCTAAGTTAAGCTTGAATTGGGTTACGGAAGAACTCTGTTTCACATGGATGGTAAGCCTATTCCAGAGAAGGGCTATTTTCTGAGACACATACATGTCTCTCCAACATGTCCTACTTATGTTGCAGATGAGGTTGATGTCCTTATATTGGGTAATTCTAATTCTTTTTGTTTAGTGGATGTGCAACAGGCCCATCAGAGCAGGATCAGAGGATGCTTTGTAGGCCAGCAATAGATTGCCTCTTAACAGTCAATAAGAAACAGAGTACAGGAATAGGACTTTAAGGCAATCCCTATAGTTCTTGTTGTTTATACCCTGCAGTCTTTTTTGTGAGGAACTTCTGTGGAAACTCAAGGTGATACATATGCCTGGTCAGGTGCATACTGAAGAAGGCATAGTACTCAATGATTGGTCTGTTGAGGGATGAGTTCAGCAAAACAATGACATCCTTGGATCTAGATGCCATACTTTTGCTTATAGGTTGTGCATCACAGAATGATTTCCTTACTACCACAGACACATAATGCTCAAAGGCCAGGTTACTATCTACATATGTTCCCAAATTGCTGACCACTGGGTCTACTCTTAGCTACTTACAAAACCACCTCACATCCTTGTTCTGATTGAATCATGGTTAAAGAATTAATTTTGCCCATCCAACTTCATTCAACAGAATTTCTCAGTGCACAAAATCAAGAGAGGAAGTGTGGTACTACTTAACTACTTAGAAATTCTACAAATCGCTCAAGTTATCCCTTCCATGGATGACTCCCCTAATTGGATAAAGATGCTTGTAATCCTTGTAAAAACAAGAACAAAGAAAGTCATATAGAGAATGACAACCAGTTTGGAAAAGGCAAGTTATCTTGAGAAGAAACAACATTCTTTAGCTTTGATACCTAAACAATTCTAGAAAGGAATTAAAAACTTAACAAACCAGATCACTAACCCATCAGCGATAATTCTATCCTCAAAAACCCATTTTATCAATGATTACAAAACATAGCTACAGACATCATTAGCCACAACTGCAAAATAATGCAGTAGCCTCCCCAGATAGCATATCATCTTATGATAGTGGAAATAATTCCCAAAAACAACCCACATCAAAGTTCAACTCAACCTTTTACTTTAAAAGAAAAATCACACAAAGGAGGCATTAGATCTATTGAAAAAGGTGGATAAGAAATCTGGTGCAAATTTCAGTAAGCCTGGCTGCTCCTTAATTTTCACACCATTAAGATATACCTTTTACCCTTCCACAACAGTGAGTATTTTACCAGAACTTTCTAAATGTGCAGTTATTTTGCCTTTACCCAAGAAGGGTTTCCCCTTCCTCTCTAGAGGATTATAGACCATTACCTAACCTCTGCCCGTTAGCAAAGATCTATGAAAACAAAGGTTTATAATCAATTACTTGACTGTATAAATAAAGCAGACTTTTATGTGATGCTCAAAATAGCTTCAGCAATAGTTTTGGCGTTTATATCACGTTATCGAAAGATGAAAACAGTGAACGCTATTTCATCGAACCTAAAATATCTAAACCAAATAATATCGAACATTCAGAACAACAAATTCTTTCCTTGGGAAAAAAATTGCTATTCTGAAACACATACACACAACACAAGCACACCTAAAAAACATCAATACACACACATACACTTATAATCCTACAACTAACCCTACACTAAATTATATATACACTACTATCTATCCACTTACCTTAACCCAAACCCTAACCCTAAGGTCAGTCACTATCGCACACTCACCTAACCTGCACCCTAACCCTAACTCACTTAACCTGCCCCTAAACCTAATTCACCTAACCTGCGCCCTAACCCTAACTCACCTAACCCGTGCCCTAATCCTAACAACCACACAATCGCACACTTACCTGAACCTGACCCGTAAATCTCTACCACAGCGCTGAAAATAGCAAAGCCACAGAACCGGCCAACTGAATTCTTTCCCTAGGAAAGAATTTGGTGTTCTGCAGTTTCGCTATTTTTAGCGTTCGATTAAAATGGGTCGATATTAGAACATTCGAAGTTTTAAAACTTCGATGTTCTGATATAGACCCTAGTTTTGGCATCCTATCAGCTCTACGTGCAGCTATAGATTTAATTTATAGCAATACGAATGATGGTCTCCTTACAACAGGTAGACATGACCTGAGCACTCACTCATTCCTAATAACCAGTTAAACTTGCAAGCAAATAAATAAAACAGCTTGGTATAGAGACTATCTGTCAAAGCACTCATTCCATGTTAGAATAGGTTTTGTCTTATCTGAGAATGACACCTTTAGTTGTGAATGCTCATAGAGTATAGTGTGAGATCCACAAACATTCTCAGTATCCATATATGACATCATCTTAAACATAGGAGGGGACACTCCCAAACTTAATAATGTGCAATTATACCTTTATATTACTGAAACCTGACAGCTCCTAAATCATCCTACAACATGCATTACCAACAGATATCAACACATTTTGGAACTAGATCTGTAAACAAGTATCAGTTAACTCTAAAAAAATCTGGAGAAATATTGTTTGCCTTTCCTCAAAGGCCAGAAAATACACCACCCTGATACTCAGAAACCCTCGCACTAATTGTTGTGTCTTTCGGATTTTCCTAGTTGGGGGTCGCCACAGCGGAACTCCGGTCCGCTAATGATTGGCAGTAGATTTTTACGTGCCGAGTTGCCAGTCCTGATGCACAACTTTCAACGAAGGTACGCCCATTCACACATGTCTCCACACAGAAGACGCTCTAGCTGAGAATCGAACAGGACGTCTTACTGTGAGGTGACAGAAACCCTCGCACTAATATTATTTATAAATCAGCAGATAAACCTAGGCTTCATAGTTGACTCCTCTTTGTCATTTAGAACATACACAGAAACAGCATTAAACAGGACTCTTTCACAACTGAAACTCTGCTTTATACTGTCACACTTGCTCTTTCCAGTAGTTTTCTAGGCATTGGATAGAAAAACCTTGATTCAAAACATAGAAGATAAACAGCCTGTCATGGCACCACATTCATTTGTTAACATCCACCTATTGCAAATTACAGGAAATAAATATGCCCCTTTGTCATTTTGGTGGCTCCCTTAACACATCTTGAGGTAATCTGGAAAAATTTTACTGGCTGCCTATACCTCATAGAGCTACTGTCCTGCTAAAACATAATATTTTATAAAATCATAAAACTAGAAAATCGTCCCCCTTTACATACTGGCAATTAGAGCGACTTCTTATCCACTCAGAAGCAGCAGTAATGAAACACATTAATTTGACCCTACTTGAGCTAACAATAGCAGAGAAAATCCTTCTCTCAAATTGGGCCTGCATCATACAATCAATTACCTAATGATACCAGTAATCAAGAAACACTGAAGGAATGCAAAGTAAAGTTCACAGTGAGCCTATTTAAAGAAAGCATAACTATTTTACAGGTGTTGCTGTTAATATTAAACAAGTATGACACAGCTACTATATAAAATACTGTGCTGAAACTTACCTGTCCTTGCAATATGTTGTAACAAACATTTTGTAAATCCATTCAGTGTAAATATCATGCCAATATTACCTTCAATTCTATATTTGCAAGCAATGCTCTGCACCAAACTACCATGCAAATATTATCCTCGGCTCTGTCTTTGTATGTAATGTGCTACACCAAACTATTCTCAAAAATGCATTGTTTTTGTATATGTTATCCATAAATACTTGACATGTATATGTCTAATCCAATATGAATTCTGACTCATTCTCCCCCCTTGGAGTTCAAATTGTGGTTTAAAAAGGATAGACTGAATAGTCCACCTATCTGGTTAATGTACAGACAATAAATAAAATCCAAACTTCTCCTAGACTTGATGCGGATGTTTTCAGATATTCTAACTGCTAAATAAGCTGAGTAACCAGTCCACACCCACAGTGGAACTGTTACTATTCATATAACCAGGGTCTTCTTTTTAGAAATAAGTTTGAAATGTCGTGCTCCAGCAAAAGAAAGACGGGAAGGTTGATGTACAGCTCATATTTTTACTTGTGTGGAGAATGAACAATTTTGTCACATGACAAAGAAAAAGAAAGGGATAGCTGACTGCTAATAAAGGTGAGATGCCAAACAGATCCAGATAAAAAGGACAATGTTTGTAATTTAGTAATGATGATCCGTTTACATGGAACTGGTTGGCACCAACATTGCCTTGATTATTCAGCCAAGCAGCATGTGAAAATGTTCCTTATTCACACAGCAGTGCAGAGCAGGCACATACAAATGCAAACAATTAAAAATGTATTAAATGAATGAATGAATCAATGAACAAATAAATAAAACATTGTCAGTAAAAGGGAATGCAACACAACCTTGTCTAAAAGTCTACATAGTGTCACTTAGGACAATCCGTCAGTCTATTGAAACCTTTTTCATATGCCAGGAAACTGTATTTCTACATAAAATAGTTTCAGTCTAAAATATGACTGGAATTACATGAAGTTCTCCAGAACTGTCATCAGAGTTGCTGCTACTACCACTGCAAATAGGGGTTATAGGTTCAGTGCCTTCATTTTTTTTTTTAAAGTCCATGTCCGAAGAAAATTTAGTAGAGAAACCGCAGAACAGGATAGCTTTACTACTTCAAGGGCAGAAAGAACAGCATTTTTTTACATGCACTTGCCTTGGATAGAAAAGGAGAGAATGTAATAAACATCTACAAATACATCCAAAAGGTGGTCAAAACCATCACAGGAACGTTAAAATAATGTCAAGTTAAGGAAGTGAAGCCAGTAACTGCATCTATTCACTGGGAACCAGCCATAGGCATAAAAAAGGGCACAACAAGTGAGGCCAAAGGGCTTAAAAGAACAACAGTGGAAGGAAAGGGGTAGAAGGAACAGGACATGTCAATGGCTCATTTATCCGGTAATAACTCAGAAATAAACTGGGCCAACTAAGCAAATATCTTCAGCGTTTCAGACACTACAGTTGTCTATCTCCATGACAGAGATGGTAGGATACTGAACGTGTGTAATGTAGACAATTGCAAACATCTTTCTGCCACAAGGTAGTGAACTATGCAGTTTATTCTGAGGTCAAACTCCTTCCTCAAAATACAATGAAACATGGTCATTGTTGTGTGTACCTGTCTGCCTTTGTGTGGGTGATGTGGGTGCTATGCCTTGTGCCACATTACTCCCTCAGAGTTAATTAACTAGTACTTTAATATAATTTGTGTTCATAGCAAAGGAACATAGAATAATACTAGACAAATGATTACAGAAACTATAAGATGCCTAGCCATTTACAACTTTAAGTAGATACACTTAAAAGTTATTGCCACCATTTATGAGTAATTAATAGTGCCAACCTCCCAAATCAAGCAGGAAAGTACATGATAACCCTGGTGTAAATCTGAGTCTACCCATTCAGTTATCAGGACTAACCTTAATGCAGACAAACTAGTACTTTGCTTGATCTGGAATGGTATCTTTTTCCATACCTTACAAATACATTGAGTTAAGAATGGCATTAAATATACTGATCCCAAGGATATTGCCAATATCCTGGCAGATCGATTCAGTGCCAACTTCACCCCCTCTCACCCCCCTAAATGGCCCATCACAATACCGGAAGATTGCCAAATTCCGGTAATAACAGCCACACAGGTAAAAGACGCACTCTCCAAAGCTAAGAATACAACATCCATGGGACCAGATGACATCCCGGGCTGTGTACTACATGAACTACAATATGAACTGGCACCTCACCTAAGTGTCATGTTTAATCATAGCCTCACCTCAGGTTTCCTGCCCACTCCACAAGGAGGGATCCACCTTGGATCCCGGAAACTACCGTCCCATCAGTCTGACGAGCCTTATCTGCAAGGCCATGGAGCGTATTATCATGGAACTTATAAACAAAGACATTGGCAACCTTCAAACACTGGACCCCACCCAGTTTGGGTTCGTGAAGGGCCGATCTTATCTCCTGAACCTGATTGACTTCTTCGAATCAGTCTTCAGAGCCATGGACAAGGGTAAGGTGGTCCACACAGCCTATCTAGACCTTGCCAAGGCCTTTGACACCATCCCCCACTCTGGAAACATTGATAAACTTACTAAGCTGGGCATTAATCCCTACATCACCCAATGGGTTGCTAACTGGCTTACTGTCAGAACCCACACTGTAAAAGTAGCCGACTCCAAATCCAGCTCCAGACAAGTGACAAGTGGAGTACCTCAGGGTTCAGTCCTGGGACCGTTCTTGTTTGGCATCTACTTCTCTGAAGTACAGGCCAATACTAATTTAACTAGTTAACCAGGGACTCTGGCTAACAAAGTTTGCAGATGACTGCAAACTGGGAGCCATTACTGAATTCCCAAATGATGTGGATACTCTACAAAAGGGCCTTACAGAAACAGATGCTTGGTGCCAGAGCCATTGGCTCAAGCTCAATGCCAAGAAATGTATACTTATCACCTTTGGGAAAAAACATGTACCCGTGAATTACCATATAGGTGGCAGTACACTAAACACCGAAAGTGTGATAACAGACTTAGGGACACAGGTGGACAGTGGTCTCACCTTCGATAACCACATTGCCACAACAGTCAGGAAATCCTTCTATGTGGCACACCTCATCACTAAGGGCTTTTCATCCAGAAAAAAGGAGGTCATTGTCCCACTGTACTCATCCCTCATTAGACCCATTATAGAATACAATGTCCCGTTTGGTATGTACCTCTCAAGACATCTGCAACAACTGGAAAGGCAGCAGAAATTCCTCACTAAAAGAATCACAGGCCTAAAGCAGATGCCCTAAGCTGACCGCCTTAAAAACCTCCAGCTATACTCTGTTGTATATCATCTACTAAGAGGCAATCTCTGCTTAACATATAAGGCCATGTCAAACCCAGAGCTGTTGGACATGCTACACTTAAAGAAATCCCAATCCCTCAGAGCCACACGCTCCAGGGAGCTAAATCTTGTCATCACAATAAACAAAACATGCTGGAGGGATAGGTTCCTGACCCAGAGACTCCCCAGACTCTGGAACAGATTGCCCATACATGTCAAGCAGAGTGCCTTTTTGGCCCTCTTCAGAAGGAACCTTGACAATTGAATGGGAGAAAGGAAATTCACCCCGGGGATCACGTCAGTCGCCCTGCTAGACAGGGGTCCAGGGAAGTAAATAGTGTGGGAAGAAATAGCCAGGGAATTGTTATGGCTAGGCTTGTATAGGCCCTAGGGCTGATAGCCTAGTACCAACCTATGAACCTATGAACCTATGTCCATCGAGTGAATCTTGTTTATTTGTTGGTCTAAATTTAGGTCCCTAGCACAAGTGTTTGTAGAACCACTGGTTATGTGAAGAAACAGGGGGTCAAATAAGACTGGGCATAGTTTTTATTCAAACTAAAGGGGTGGCGAAAGCCACATAACTATGGGCTAGGCTTATAAATACCCTTGGGCAGATAGCCTAGTATGAAACTTTCAAGCTCTAAAAGCAAGACACAGCTTAACTCAGAGTACGAGGTAGGCTACCGAGAAAAATGAGAGCTGTGCTAATCTACTAGGATAGTTAAAGGATTTACAGTCTTTCTTTATTTTTTGCTTTTCCATTAAAAATCAATAAGGCCTTTTCAGTTGACAAAACAATAAATGTACAACACAAGTCTGATCACTATCATTTGTAAAAACAATGAAGCAAAAATAAAACCACAAACACAAATGACAAGAATGTTGCTCACGGATATTTAATATGCTGATTTACCACTTTTGCTTGTAAAATGTCAGACTTTTTCAGAATTAAAAGCCTAATACATCAACAAATGTTTAAATAAAAAACAATTCACATAACCATAAATTAGTCACAATCCTAAAAGAAACTGTAACAACTCCCAATACATACATATATATATATATATATATATATATATATATATATATATATATATATATATATATATATGTGTGTGTGTGTGTGTGTGTGTGTGTGTGTGTGTGTGTATAAACCTATATAAGTATGTGCGGATCATTAAACTAAATTTTATATCCATTTTTATAAAATACAAGCCTTTTTCTTCAATTAGCAATTGATATTAATCATATCAATTAAACCAGGAAACACGTAAGCTTGCAATCTGATTTGCCACCAAAGTTCTCTATATTCCAAATAATTTTCTCAATTGCCAGAAAGGGGACTGTTGCTTACTTTTTCCAACACAGAAAAATAAATTTATCACATCTTGCACACGTTTTAGCATGCTTTGCTGATCCCTTATCAGCTGAGTGATATGTTTGGATTTGTACATACCAAAGAAGAGGCAATGTATTCAATGACAGGTCTGATAAGGGAAGATACAGCAATAAGATGACTTCCTTGGATTTTGAAGATATTCCCTTGAAAATTAACAATGTCAGAGGGAAGGAGTTGCTGACAATGATGTAAACATTATGATCGAATGAGACAGAGTTTTCTACACAAGTATTAAGTTCTTTTATGATCATATCTGTTTTAAGAGGCATACCACTCATAACAAATGAGGTGATAACAGCTTTTTTTTTTTTTTTTTGCTGAACACTCCTATGCTGACTTTTTTGCATTTAGCTCAATATCGTTTTAATTACCAAATCAAAATAAAAAATAAAAAAGATACGGACAGGGTTTCACTTCACAGTTTTAATGCACTGCTCTAAAAATGAAGCGCTTTCACTTTCACCATACACAGATGTTTTTTTCAGAGTTATTAAGAGCCATTAACCAAAGTGACATTTATACAACTCTCAGTCACTCATTTCACCAATCATTTCCCTACACATAATTAATAACTGCATTGATGGAAAAACTATACTACTAAATAAACCAACAGTAAAGTCTTTTGGCTTTTCCTGGTTAGGGGTCGCCACAGCGGAACTCCCGTCCGCTAATGATTGGCAGTGAATTTTTACACTGCCAAGTTGCCAGCCCGATGCCCAACCTTCAAAGAAGGCATGCCCTTTCACGCATGCACCTACCTGCATGTCTTTAACGTCACTCGACCACGGGGAGGACATGCAGACTACACACAGAAGGCGCTCCAGCCGAGAATCGAAGGTGAGAACCTCTTGCTGTGAGGCGACAATGCTAACCGCTGCACCATCGCGGCCTAAACCAACAGTAATAAACATAAATACAATCATTTTAAAATGTATGTTAAATACATAAAATATATATATATATATATATATATATATATATATATATATATATATATATATATATATACCAAAAAAGTATGTTTATATTATAAATTCTAATAAAACACATTTCTAAATGCTACTTATAAATATGTATTAGTAATGCTAAAAAGCAGAAAAACACAATTATAAAATACTTATAGTGTAATAATAATACTATAGAAGCAAAAGGACCTCAAAGCATACAAATAATACCTTACTAAACTTCATGTGCCCTTTGTTTTAACACTGGCATAACAGATATATGGTCGTTCAAGCCAGGTTCACAAGTTGCATTTAAAATAATTTGCCATTTATATTCCAGTAGTTCATCTTTGAGTTTGTTATCCCCCCTCTTTCACTGGGAATAACCCTATCAATCACAAAGAAAATAAACTTCTTGTAGTTTGGAAATATAATACTATGTGTATATAGGGCATCATGCATAGCCCTGTTTTTAATAGCCCTAAGATGTTCGGCTATCCTATCCTTTAATCTACGTGTTCCCATATTGTCCATCCAAAAAATCCTTAATATTTTTTCCTCTTGAGAAGGCTATTCTTGGTGTCTGTCCCAGTTCTTTCTTTATTTCAATATCAAAGGTTGCATCCCATGACCTTCTGACAGTTTCTAGTATCCCAGGTATTTGATAATTGTACCTCAAAATTAATGCTCCAGAATCAAAAGTGTTAGCTCTTTTCCCTGAACTTTGATTAACTCCCCATAAAATGGGGGTAAATGGGGCAAAGGTCAAAAAATACATAGGTTCATAGGTTCATAGGTTCATACTAGGCTATCTGCCAGAGGGCATTTACAAGCCTAGCCCATAGTTTTGTGGCTTACGCCACCCCTTTAGTATGGGGAACTATACCCATTATTTTGCTGTGCCTCTGTCGAGCAGTGACACTGAGGTAATCCTTGGGGTATATCTGCGATCTCCCATCCATTGGTCAAGATTTCTCTTGAACAAGGCCAGCGAGGTGCTCTGCCTCACATATACCGGGATTTTGTTCCACAGCATAGGGAGTCTTTGGGTGATGAATCTATCCCTCCAGCACGTCCTATTAATAGCCGTGTCGAGGTTTAAGTCTCCCGCCCTTGTGGCTCTGACGGATCTAGATTTTTTGAGGTGAAGCATATTCATCAAATCTGGGTTTGACATGGCCTTGTATGTCAGGCACATGTCACCTCTGAGCAAGCGGTAAGCGACTGAATAGAGCTGGAGTTCTTTCAGTCGGGCAGCATAGGACAGATTTTTGAGACCCTTTATCCTTTTGGTGAGGAACTTTTGTGGCCTCTCCAGCTGCTGCAAGTGTCAGGTCAGATACATTCCGAATGGGGCATTGTACTCAATCATTGGTCTGATGAGTGATGAGTATAGGGAGACTATGACCTCCCTTGATCTAGATGTGAATCCCTTCATGATAAGGTGGGCAATGTAGAAGGTCTTCCTAACTACTTTAGCTACATGGGTGTCGAATGACAGACTACTGTCAACCTGGGTCCCCAGGTCCCTGATAACTTCTTCTGTGCTCAGTGGATTGCCACCTATATGGTAGCTAGGGGTAACCTTGTTTTTCCCGCAGAGTATGACTATGCATTTTTTGGCATTTAACTTTAGGCCATGGCTCTGGCACCAGTTATCCGTTTCTGTGAGACCCTTCTGAAGGATATCTGTGTCAGATGTGTTTTCGACTACGGCACCCAGTTTGCAGTCATCAGCAAACTTTGTCAGCCATAACTCTCCTGTGTTTGCTTGTACTTCAGAAAAGTAGATGCCAAACAAGAGTGGGCCCAGGACTGAGCCCTGTGGGACACCACTTGTGACAGGCTTTGAGTCTGACATGGCACCAGCAACTCTGACCCTGTGGGTTCTGTCACTCAGCCAGTTTGCAACCCATCTTGTGATGTATGGGTTAACATTTAAGCTGATGAGTTTTTCAATGATACCCGAGTGGGGTATTGTATCGAAGGCTTTCGCCAGATCGAGGTAGGCTGTATGGACTGCCTTTCCCTCATCAATGGCTTTGGTGACTGTTTCGAAAAAGTCAACCAAGTTTAAAAGGCATGATCTGCCTTTGACAAAGCCAAACTGGGTTGGATCCAAAGTCTGCAAATTCCTATGTCTTTATTTATGAGATCCATTATGATCCTCTCCATGGCTTTGCAGATAAGGCTTGTCAAGCTAATGGGCCGGTAATTTCCAGGGTTGGTGGAGGCACCGCCTTTGTGAAGTGGGACCACAGTCGCAGTGCGCCACTCCCTGGGTATGTATCCAGAGGTGAGACTATGATTAAACAGCTGTCCTAGCTGTGGGTTTAATTCCTCGTTGAGTTCATGGAGCACACAGCCGGGGACACCATCAGGTCCCATGGATGCTGTGTTTTTTTGCTTTGGAGAGAGCAGTTCTCACTTGGGCGTTAGAGATGTTTGGGGGCCGCAATCGTTTGGTATAGATATCTCTCCTTTGGGGGGGCGAGAAGTTTGCACTGAACCTGTCAGCCAGTATGTTGGCAATGTCTGTAGGATCAGTAATCTTCACATCACTTTGAACTAGTTCTGAGCATATCTGGGAGTTTCCTCCCAGGTTTCTAACATAGCTAAAGAAGGCCTTATGATTGTCTTTTGAGTCTTTAGCTATTTTTCTCTCAAAATTTGCTTTGGATGATTTTATGAGAGCTCTTAGTTTTTACTTATAGTGATCAAAGGTGTCTTACCTTTTAAGGATTTTGCTCTATCTTGTAGTAGCTTCCTCCTTTTGTTGTAGAGTTTGTTTATGGCTGGGGTCCACCAGACTGGACGCTTGCCTTTGGTACAAAGAGTCTTTGTTTTGCTTGGGATTGCCTTATCCATGCAGTCCTGCAGGTGCTGGTAGAAGGCATTTGTAAGTGATTCAGCGGCTTGAGTACTGTTTTCCGCCAGCTCGGGGGCCTTAAAGGAGACCACACTAGTCTTTAGAAGTGTGAAGTCGGCTTTCGAGAAGTTCTTTACTGTGGTCTTTTTTATTTCAGGTGGGGTGGGATGAGGACCTCCAGCGAGATTAGTTTGTGATCTGATCTCACCAGTGAGGGGTATACTTCCAGTGTTGAACATTGTGCTCCCATGTTCGTGATGATGAGATCAAGTATGTTTTCTCCTCTTGTGGGGATGGTGACTAGTTGTTCCATGGCATTTGAGTTTATGAATTCCAGGAACTTTTGGGCTAGGGTGTTTGGGCTTGAGTAGTGTTCCCAGTCTATATTAGGGTAATTGAAGTCACCTAGTATGATGGTGTTTGGAGATACATTTATCTCCTCCAGTGTTTTCAGGAAAGCCATGTGAGGTTCCTGAGTTTGTGAGGGTGGCCTGTAACATGCTACAATTTGCAGAGCAGTCTTGCCTATGGTTAATTGTACCTGGATGGTCTCCGATGCATTGTGCATTGCCACCAATCTTGAGGTGTGGGTGTCCTTGATGAATATGGATACCCCCCTCCTTTCTTGGTATTGTCCGGATTTTGGGGCCGGAACGCATGATATGAGGTAAAACCTGATAGTGCTGGGGTGCTCTCAGGAGCCTTGAACCAGGTTTCTGTCACAGCACAGACATCGATGTTCTCCATACTGAGAAGGGCCTCGAGTGCGTGCATTTTGAGATTGAGACTTCTGGCATTGAGCAGCATTACCCTTAGTTTTTTCCTTTTTGTGTTCTAGGGTGGTAGGTTTAGAATTTGAGCCTTGCCTAAAAAGGCACTATGGGGTGGCAAGAGCCTTTGCCAATATCCAGAATCCCAGGGTGACAGGAGCAAGCCGTCCCTTGAAGCAGCGTGGCTTGTCCAGCATGTCATCCCAGGCAGACAGACATTGGATCCCCTTTGAATGACACCAGAGTTTAAGCCAATTGTTAAAGCTGATCATCTTATCTCTGTATTGTGGCATCATTCTTGGTGAAGGTAGGATACTGCTCAAGGTCAGGGTCATACCTGCCTGGGCTACATAATCAGAGAGCTCCTCAATGTCTCTTTTCATGTAGTCCAAGGAGGTACGTCTCAGGTCGTTTACACCAGCGTGGACAATGACTGAGTCGTATTTGTACCTGCTGTTGAGAGACCTGAGTGCTTGCGTTATGTGGCGGATTCTAGCGCCCGACAGGCAGCTTACTGTAACCCTCTCCTTACTCAGTCTGGTGAGCGGGACGTCAGTGTGTCTGACTATGGAGTCACCAATGACTAGTGTGTCTGGCATTGTGTCTGGCCTTAAGGGCTGTGACTGTTTGACACTCTGTGAGGTCTATGTGTTGCAGGTGTTGTGTTCTGAGGTGGTAGTTGTTTGGGTGTCTGCTTTGGTGGCCTCTGCTGTTTTGGTAGATTTTTGATCAGAGCCTCCGAGTATGTCTTTGTGTGTTTATGTGTATGATTTGAGGTTGTGATGGTACTATGTGAGACTGGGTCTATAGTGTGTGTGGTAATCTTCTCCTCCTGTCTGGTCTTGCCAGTCCTATGTTGAGAGAGCTCAGCCTCCAGTTTGGTCGTATAGTTGCATCTCTCGCATG
Organism: Protopterus annectens; assembly: GCF_019279795.1. Taxonomy (NCBI): domain Eukaryota; kingdom Metazoa; phylum Chordata; order Ceratodontiformes; family Protopteridae; genus Protopterus; species Protopterus annectens. Next base: position 1,837,432,066 of record NC_056743.1, on the reverse strand, counting down.
TATTTGTGTTTTGTGGGAGGAGGAGAGGAAAAATGTACAAATGTGGACCATGTAGATATTGTAAGTTCATAAATGATGGTCCCTATGTGACAGTTTCTGGGTATAATAGGACAATACTTTGTCCAGGCAGATGTAGTTGCAACTCAGAAATGGTGGTATATTTAGCTACTTGCACTACATGCCCAGGACTCTATGTAGGAAAGATGACACGTAGATTAAAGGACAGGATAGCCGAACATCTTAGGGGTATTAAAAACAGGGATATGCATAATGCCCTAGATACACATAGTATTACCTGTCCAAACTACAAGAAGTTTATCTACTTTGTGATTGATAAGGTTATTCCCAGTGAAAGAGGGGGGAATGACAAACTCAAAGTTGAACTATTGGACTATAAATGGCAAATTATTTTAAATGCAACTTGTGAACCTGGCTTGAATGATCACATATCTATTATGCCAGTGTAAAAACAAAGGGCACATGAAGTGTATTAAGGTATTATTTGTATGCTTTGAGGTCATTTTCCTTCTATAGCATTATTATTACACTATAAGTATTTTATAATTGTGTTTTTGTGCTTTTTAGCATTATTAATACATATTTATAAGTAGCATTCAGAAATATGTTTTATTAGAATTTATAATATAAACATACCATTTTGGTATATATATATATATATATATAGGTTACCTGCTTACCTTGATTTGATCGACAGCCCATTTGACTGAAACCCATTGATCGAACTTTCATTTGACTGACAAGCAGTAATTCAGTACACTTCAAGGCAAATAGGGATTTGTCCCCCTCCCCAATGTCGTGCTACCCTGGAGTTGGTATATATATATATATAGTTGGGGGGTGTGGGGGGCACAGCCCCCACATTGGGGGTTGTGGGGGTGAAGAACCCCACCTATTTTCATTTAAAATCTGTACTTTTTGTGTTATTTTCTTCCTTTAAAGGAAACTGTGCCCCCCCCACCCCCCTAACTATATATACCAGCTCCAGGGTTGAACAACATTGGGGAGGGGGACAAATCCCTGTTATTTGCCTTGAAGTGTACTGAATTACTGGTTGTCAGTCAAATAAAATTTCGATCAAATGTGTTTCAGTCAAATGAAATTGAAATCAAATGAAGGTAACTCATATATATATATATATATATATATATATATATATATATATATATATATATATCTTTTTTATGTATTTAACATACATTTTAAAATGATTGTATTTATGTTTATTATTATTGGTGTATTTAGTAGTATAGTTTTTCAGTCAATGTAGTTATTAATTATGTGTAGGGAAATGATTGGTGGAAAGAGTGATTGAGAGTTGTATAAATGTCACTTTGGTTAATGGCTCTTATTAACTCTGAAGAAGCTATCTGTGTATGGTGAAAGCACTTAATTTTTAGAGCACTGCATTAAAACTGTAGAGTGAAGCCCTGTCCGTATCTTTTTATTTTTTATTTTGATGTGTTGCTAGTTATTACCCTTTTGGGCATGTCTGGTTTATCGTTTTTATTACACCAGGTATGTGCATATTAAAGCCCTTTTGGAGCAGTTGGGTATCAGTGGATGAGCGGATAACAGTGCCCAGCTTTCAGTCAACAGCAAACTTAGCTACCCACACTTCAGGGATATTGGCATGAATGTCTGCAAAGTAAATGCCAAACAGAAAGTGGCCCAGTACTGATCCCTGTGGTACCCCTCCAGTTACACTTTTCCATTTACAGAGGGTACCAGCAACTTTCATTGCTTGGGATAGGTTAGATACCTGGTTTTCAATCTAGTGGACAACATAAGGGTTTACATTAAACTTGTGTAATTTTTAATAACATCAGCAATGGAAATAGTGCCAAAAGCAGCTTGTACAAAGTGACCACTGTCCACAACCTCTGTACACATTTCAGGGAAACCTAATAGGTTTAGGAGACAGGACCTCCCTTTGACAAAACTAACCTGAGTGGGTCTAGGTCAGGTAAGTTGCCTATGCTTGCATGAATGGGTTTTGATATGATACCTTGCATACCTTCGCATATAAGGCTGGTAAGGTTGGTCCTATAATTACTGGAGCCTGTAGAAGGGTCACTCTTATGTACTGTGTCTGTTCCCCAGGCATCAGGGACAAACTCTGTGGGCAGGTTGAGATTGTGGTTGAAGAGTTTAAGTACAGCTTTGGACAGTGCACACTTGGCACTGATGAGAATGCAGCCTTGTATGTTAACTGGTCCCATAGAGGCATGTGACAGGAATTCTAAGACTTGATCCAAGACAATTTCAGGGGACACTTATTTTTCAGGGATAGTGGCCATGACAATGTGGATAGGTGAGGTAAAGTTAGCACCAAATTTATCTGCTAATTTGTTGACTATATCTGTGGGACTGGAAGTGTGATATTATTATGGATAAACACATTGCAATGTTGAACTATTACTGACCCCAAAAACTATACACCCATCAGGCTATCGAGTTTCATTTGTAAGGCCAGAGAATACATTGCACCAACCTTAATTAACATCAACATTCATAAGGCTAGATGCATAATTTATTTATGTTTGCCAGGAAAGTACCAATTTTCAGTGGAGGCCTGGGGAGAAAATTCCCACAATCACAATCTTTCAAAAATCAGATACAAACATTTTAAATCACACCCCAGGATTCACTAATCCTCCATGTAAGACTAAATAAGTCTTACTCGGAAACTGCAGCCTAAGAGGATGACGTCAGCGTGCCATGCATATTCATGAGGGTGTGCTGACACAATGCTAAGGCTAACACGGAGCATGCACGAGTGCAGGAGGCATGTCAGACTGCCAAGCAGTCCAAAAATCCATGCCCCTGCAAGTCCCTCAATCTGCAAATGTGAAATGAAATGAGCGAGTCCGCTCAAATGTGTACATACCCAACACTACACTCCCCCACATTCTAAATCCCTGTACAATTCTAAAATGTAAAACTTTCATTTTTTTTTATTATTCCTGATATAGCTGCCTGTATTTACGTGTGTTTGCATGGGTTTGCCCATTGCTTAGCTACAGTTAGCAGTTTAGAGATCGAAGAGGATAATAAGAAACATATGCAAATTAAGCCAAATAGCAATAGCGTAGTGGTAGAGCCTTCGCACAAAGAGGAGGCATTCCCGGTTCGAGTCCCACCACTCCCCTTTCAATTTTCTGTAGGAAACCGTTATAGAAAAATAATTCCTGACATTTATGTTTTAGATTTTAGTAAAAAGCATTGAAATGGCCTATGTAGTAGTGAACGATATTTTATATATATATATAAGAAGGTGAATTGGTTATGCATACTGATGAATGCATAAGTAACATATCTTAAGCAATGTGAAGCAATGCTAAGCAAAGTTTACCAGTATTAAGCAAATTTAAGTATAAATGCTCATAGCTTAGCACTACTTTAACTAGCGCAATGGCTTTGCGCGGAGCTGCACATTGTGCCAACTAGTGGAAACAAAACATGTTTGTGCGTAGCTGCACACCGGGCTAACTAGCGCAACGTCGAGCAACATTGGGCAAAGTTGAGCAAAGTCAGCTAAACACAGCCACACCCCCTAGCCGGTCTGGCCAGTAGTAAAATAAAAAGCAATGACAAGCCTCAAACCTGGGATACTGAGCACCATAATCACAGTACTGAACCACTAAGCCATGACAGCTTTTGATAGTCATGCACTCTCAACACACATATACATATTAATGAAAGTTTACCCAGTGCTAAGCAGGTGTGCTTTCAGCTGAGAAATTTCAAAACCGGCCAATCACAAATAAGTGCGGGAAATGAGGCATATTTAAGCTTCATAGGCAGGAATACTTGCCATAACTGGTTGTAGCTCCCATATGCAGGCAGCATGGCTGGTGTTGGAGAGGGCACTCGCTTCCGAGTGCAATGGTGGGGGCAATGAGGAGTCAAAAGTGATAGTTTGGCTCCTCGTCCATAATCATGATGCCAGACTCCTGCAGGGCCAGTTCCAGGGCACTGAATACAAAGCGGAAGCCTAGAACCATCTTGCACATGATCTCACCAGTGCCACAAGCATCCCTCGGACTGGTGAGCAGGTCAGACACCACTACTCAGATCTGAAGAGATGCAAGGAGGAGCAACTGAACCAGTGGATACAGGAGGCCCGTGGGATGGAAAATGCCCCACTACTGAGTAGGTAGCCATGGAATGAATTATGTAAGAATTGTTATCGTAGTCTATATTATGGATAGGTAGGTCTCAATATCACTTCATTTACTTCACAGCTGCAGGTGTCCGTGCTGCGAATCAGCAAGCCTATGCAGATAGGCTGCTAAGGCTGCACCACCAGGCAGGTTAGTAATTATTCTGCATGTATTGTTATATAAAATAAGTGAGAGATCCTGAAAAAAAGTGTTGTAGCCCAATAATAAAGGTATAATAAGTCTTGAATAACATCTCTGCATGTACTGTTATATAAAATAAGTGAGAAAGCCTGAAAAAGAGTGTTGTAACCCATTAATAAAGGTATAATACGTCTTGAATGAGTCTTCTGCATGCACAGATATATCAAATAAATGAGAGAGCCTCTAGAAAAGTGTGTAATGTAATTAATAAAGGTATAATTCCTGGAGTGTGTCCGTGTCACTTTCTTCGAAATGTTGTTGTACTCCTGCATTATAGAAATAGTACTGTTGTATTAAGTGCTGTCAATCCACACTTGGGTAGGCCCATAGAAAGTGGATGAAGGGAGTGCCAATAACTGTTAAGCATATATATAGCCCTCAACTGTTGGTTCATGGCTGGCATGTATAGGTAAATCTGGCACATGAGTAGCTTGTTATTGTGTACCCCAGAAATGTCAGTATGCTGCTAGAAATGTAGGGGGCTGTCAGAATATAACTGATAATGTCGCCTGAACACATCCAGACATGTAGATATATAAGTATAAATAAAATATATAAATATGTAGCAGTAACATCTGCATCCTGGACAGTTTGTATGTTAGATACAGGTCATGTATATAAGGAACTAGTAAAACCCATTTCACAATTTAACAGACGTTGCCTAGTGTAATAAGACATGTAGGGGAAATATACCTGCAGTCAATAGGAATGTAGTGTAAACTATAAGTACATATAAGTTGCTAATGGAGGTAACTTTTACACCCTACTGTATGTGCATAAACAATGCAATTCCACACCTCAATGGGTATGTCTAATCTCAAAACATTTGTTGGGACATATGTCCTACTGGTTTATAAATATCTGCATTTTCTTTGATGCATGTGCCCTGTTCAAATACCACAATCTTGGTGGCCTGTTGCCACCAATCAATCCTGCATGCTGTTGGAATGTCCACTGTTGTTCTATATATGCATGTGTTATGCTTGCTGTTCAGCTGTTGGAACTCTGGTGTATTAGGTTAATGGGAATATTACTGCATGCTGTTACAACTAATTTGCAATGCTTTTGGCTGTTAACAACCCATATTGTCATTAAATCCTCCTAAACTAGAACGTATGGGAAGGCCGGTCCCAGCGGACCCACCTGTCCCACCTCAGCTGGCAATGGCACCTGGCACCAGTAGGTCCGGTGCCCAGCCCAGGACCTCCTCCTCCATTGGCCCTGTGCCACCTTTGGGTGGAAGCGCTGCAGGGGATGGGGCTTGTCCCCCCCTGCAAGCGTGGCTGGAGGAGGGCCACCTATCACCCTCCGAACGGTCTGGGCTGTGGTGTGTAGGGAGATTGAGCATTCAGTTGCTGATCCTCTACGCCAGCTTGAGGCATGTGTGGTGTGACTCATGGGTGAGCCTGCCCCTCCTACAGAGCCCCCAGCACAGCCACCCTCTGGGCTGTGAAGGTGCAGTGGTGACTGCCCATGGGTGGGGATCTCAGTTCCACTGTTGCCATCTGTGGGCTCATGGGCTTGCGATTTCCAAACATCCTTCCCAGTCAATGTTGTTCACCCACCACATGTGTCATATTCCACCCCTGTATGCATCTTGTTTGTCTTGTCTGTTTACCTCCCCAACCTACCTCCCCAAATATACCTACTTCCCCTATCCCACATTCCACTCTCACCTGAGAAAAAAAGGGCAATCTGCTCCCAGAAAAAAATTATGCCCCATACATAGATGCCCATTTTGCACACATGTCTGATGGACACATAAACTGAAATTTAATTGGCAGTACAACATACTTCATTGTCCTCACCCCTCTCTCAGGGGTGGAAGGTTTCAAATTTCCCTCCAAATTAATAGCATATGCCCAGCTGTTGCTGTTAAAGAAATGGGCAGCTATGGACCTTCCCTACACCCGTCCTGCACATCCTGAGCTGTTTTCCCTACTGTCTTTCCCTCTTTGTGCCCCTTTTTCACCACTTTCCTATCTCCCCATTTTCTTTTCTTTCAGAGAAATGAGCGCGAAGGTTAGCAGGAGTAAGCACTTTTAAGCAGTAGTTAGTGTGTTTGCGCAAGTGTCCGCTTGTGTGCGCTTAGCTAAGTATTGCTAAGCTTCATGCAAACTCGCGCAAACCCACTTACAACTGTTTAAAAGTGCCTTAGTCACCCTGCATGTGAGGGCCCCTGTTCTGCTCAGCAGCAAAATAAAACACCACTGTCAGTCTCGAACCCCAGACCTTGGACACACTAGACTGCATGAAGTACCACTAAGCCACAGTAGATATACAGCAGGTTGTTGCTGAAACATATATATCATGCATCAGATGAGTGAATGTAAAGGAAAGATAGGAATGCCATAACACAAAACCTGTTCTGTGGAACTTTACCAGCAGTTGTTGTGGAATTGCATCACATGACTGTGATAACAGAACCAGACATTCTAGCAATAAATAATGTTACAGCAGCACTTTACAACCCCCACACAGTATCATAGCAGGACAATCCCCACCCAAACGTACAAATTACCTGTGTGTTCAGGGTCCAGCAAGGATGTAGATAGGCATACTCAGTACTGGAATTGTCCAGTTTTCATGAGCATTCTGTGCTACTGTCAGCAATAAAAAAGCACCAACTGTGCAGAAGTGAGTGCATTAATATTCACAGTATAGCAGTTCACAAACAGTTCATGTGCCAAATGAATACATCTCAATAACTATGTATGTTTGGCAGCTAAATGTATAAGTAGAAAATAAACTACATACTCCCATGTATCTTGTGTTAGCCTTTGTAGGGGTGAGTACAATTCTACACTGACAACTGTGTACTGGAAGTGGCAACATTCAGGTCTGAGTACAACATTCAAATCACTGGCTACACCCCTAGCTTCAGATATAAGTATACCAACCTTCTGACTTACACAACGGTGTCCACAGCAAACAAGCATGGGCCCCACTTTGGAAAACTGAAAGGGCTACGCCTACCTGACCTAGCAATTTATAGCATTGGATTGCTATGACAGTGAGTACTGCAATTACCACACAGCAGGCTGCATGCAATTACCAAATGGTGGCCACCAATTGGTGCAGAGGCCATCACATGTACATGTGAAGATACCTATAAAAGCAGGCTGTACTTGCGGTCCACACATGCAATCATTTCATTGCAGCTACGGAGAGAGAGAGTGAGCGAGCGAGACAGAGAGAGACACACAGACAGACACCGACTGCTACAACAACAGCAACAGAAAAAAAAGATATTAAAAAAAATATATATTAACAAAAAAAAAAATAAAAAAAAAATATATTAAAAAAATAAATTATACAAAACACACGGAACTGACAAATACAAACACATACAAAGGAAAGGTATGTAACAGATATGTATTTACTGGCATGTAGTAGATGTTTTTGAAGAGTACTCTACATACTTTGAATCATCCATATGTGGCAGCAGTACGTATCTATGCACAGATGCCCTCCATAACTACTGCCATGAAGAAATCAGTGTGTAGCTGTGTGCACAGCATGTCCATTTTGTGTTTTCAGGATTTTGACTTTTCGATTTTGCTGTGTGCAGTGGGATATGACTGTGACATATGTAGTTCAGCATTAAATGTCAAATATCTGATCCATGTTATCTGTGTTCTGTACAGTAGTGTGTACAATGTCTGTTTGGGGGAGTAGCGCATACAGTTATATAAACATGGATGTGACAGAGTAACAAATGCATGATAGTCATATTAACGTGTAGCTTAGCATTGGCAACAGCTGTACCAGGCTAGTATGCTAACCTAGTATTTGCAGCTATATATATATATATATATATATATATATATATATATATATATATATATATATATATACACCCTCTAATATTACTGTGCTCACATGTGACACCTGTTCATGTTGCAGCAAGGCCTAACAGGTCAGCCGTGAGGTCCATGGACTTACAACAGTGTGGACCGTGTGTGTGTATGGCACACACATACAGACAGATCAGTCTGTGTCAGATATATTAGCATCTGTACATGTGCATAGAGCAAGGGATGTACTGCAAAGGTTTGTGAAGGGTGGACATATATATGTTGGTGAAGGTTGTTATGTGCATATGTAGGATGTAGTGTGTGGCAAACAAGACAGCATACAGTGCTGGTATATGACATGTGGTGGTTAAACGCTGTGGGTATGATTTGTCAGGTTTGCAGTGTTGCAGCCAGTGAGGCCTGCTAAAGCTACATGGGCTGAGAACACCTTCAATGCATTCTGCACAACACTGTGTAATATTATTACATAACTGTATACCTCACAACCTTTGCATAATTGATATTCCCACCAGGAAAGGTGGACTGTATATGTGCCTATATGTATATCTATATGTACACCAATGGATGTTAATATGTATGTGTATAAATATATATATATATATATATATATATATATATATATATATATATATAGAGAGAGAGAGAGAGAGAGAGACAGGGTCATATTTACTGCGACAGATGCCTGGTGACAAAGCCATGGACTCAAGCTCAATGTTGAAACTGCATTAGCATCCCTTCTGGCAAAACCTCCGTACCCATGAACTACCACATAGGTGGTAGTCTACTTAGCACCGAAAGTGTGATAAGAGACCATGGGGCACAGGTGAACAGTAGTCTCCCCTTTAATAATCACAGTGCCACACTAGTGATGTAATCTGTCTACGTGGCACACCTCCTCACAAAAGGTGTGTCATCCAGGGAAATATAGATCAGTGTTCCCCTCTACTCATCACACATAAAACCCATTATAGAGTACAATGCCCCATGTGATATGTGCCTCACAAGACATCTACAGCAACTGGAAAAGCCACAGACATACCTCACAAAGAGTGATACCGGCCTCAAACAGATGCCCTATGCAGACCATCTCACAAAACCACAGCTAGACTGTGTTGCATACCGCCTACCCAGAGGTGACCTCTGCCTAACATACAAAGCTATGTCAAACCCAGAGCTGTTGGACATGCTCCACATAAACAGATCACAATCCCTACCAGCTACAAGCTCTAGGGACCTAAACCTTGTCACCTCAATAGGCAGAACATGCTGGAGGGATAGATTCCTATCTCAGAGACATCCAATACTCTGGAACAAACCACCTATCAACAGCAAACCTAGCTCCTCATTAGAAGTTGTCATGAATAATCCTGATGATTGGATGGGAGATAGGAAATACACACCGGGAAGCACCTCTGTGGCTCTGCTGGACAGAGGCATGTGAAATTCGATTACATGTGTGTCAAAGGCCAGGGTAGCATATGGCTAGGCTTCTACAGGCCCTAGGGCCAATAGCCTATTACCTACCTATGAACCGATACACACCCACATGTACTTGTTGCAATAATTGCTATGTGAGATTTACTGAGTGTCATGGTGAAAGTGTTGGTGAATGTGTCGAGGTTCTGTCAATGTGTGATAGCTTAGTGGGAAACTGTTTCTGTCATGCTATTTTGTGTCCTAGCTGTGATCCCAGAAAAAGATATGTATGCTATTGCTAGGCAGAAAAAGGCAGTATGGCATACGGTCTGACATAGTCCCTTGGTGTGGACTGGGGTGTGCCATTGTAGGCTAAAGCAGTACATGTATGCTTATTGATTGGTATTGCTGGTGAATCCAAATCCCGTATGAACTGTAGTACTACCTGAAGCTGTATACCTAAACAGCACAGTATGGTGTATGTCCACATTGCTTGGAAACACTGTTATGTGTGTTCCCTGTAGTCATCACAGATTACATACCTCAGGCATAATGTTTTGTAAGTACTGACACACAGTACTGTATGGTACACAGGTAAAGCTCATCTGGGTTGACATACCTTTGTGTCTTATATGTATGTGTGATGTGTGTGTGGGTATGCCTATAACATGCCCTTGTTCATATGTGTGTTACAGGATATAAGTGCATATCTAGCAACATGTATAGTCTAGTACAGCAGTATGCCACCTATACTAATGAATGTGCACATATGTTAGGCAGGGGTTTGACACCAACAACTAGTGTAGTATACCCGTAATACTGTAAGTGGACTTTACAATCATTGCAATGGATGACATACTTCATTATGCATTAGCTTGATATATACCTCCTGTGGCTAGGTGGTGCATTGTGTCGCATACAGTGTGACATGTACTGTTGTATAGTCTTGCATACTGGTTTCTCTTTGTTGCTGTGCAGAACATGGTTTGATATATAGAGCATGCCAGGCACTGTCAGGCAGTTGTGGTATGAGCACTGATATGTGGTATTGAAAGTGTGTATCCTCTGACAGCCAATAGGTTGCTATATATTGCAGTTCAGTGATATCTGTACTTTAGAATGTTAAGTGTACCACACGACTTGCTCACACATATTGTTTCATTGTCTTCCAGCGTCATGGCTCACCATTGCAATCCGTCATACAGCCCAGTTGAGGATGAGCAGATCACAACCAGCTTGGTTCAGCACTACGCCCTGCTGTTCTCAAGAACCAGCCAGGACCAGCATGAGCGGACTGCACTGTGGCAAGATATTGTCCATTGGGTAAATGACATAGGCATGCATAACCAGACATATGAGCAGGTACGCCATCACTGCAGTGATTTACTTAGACATGTCCAGCAGCATGCGTCTGATGTCCGTAGACAACAGCTTGCCACAGTTAGTGGGGTAGCCATCCATCCCCCCCTCACCAGAGTGGAGGAGCTGATCTTCAGGCTGGTGGCTCCTGGCCAACAACAACAACAGCAAACGTGTATCATCATGGAGGCCGGAGCCACCCAGCAAGTTGACACGGAGCGTGCAGATAACCTGGCATATCTGTAGACTACTGTTACCTCTATTGGTAGATCATGCATATGTGAGATGTGTACTGTGTAGTTAGAAGATGTGGAGCCTGGTGTTGTGTAATACTGATAATTTGGAACATAATCTGTAGGCCTGTGTCTGTCAACCATTGTACTACTGTAAGATTGCAAACCAACAGTAGCAATGCCGCAGTTGTTGCCACTGACAAACTGTCTCATATCCTTGTAGGTCCCTCTGGTGTGACAGCAAGGCAGCAGACCCATGCTGGTGAGTGTGTTCTACATTTAATATTGCATGATATATGTGCATGTCATAGGTGAGGTGTAGGACATGTACACGTAACACACCTACACATAATGCATGCTGTGCATGTTTGCTATGAGACTATGCACATCCCAGTAACGTGTGTAGCTGCCTCAAAGACATGCAATGCACAGAGCATCCCACACAATTGTGGCAAAACTGTAGTGGACATTGGATAGGCAGAATCGATACACATGCACAACGTACATAACATTGTCATACGCAGTACACGTTAATATGCTACACATGGCATATTCAAACACCCGCTGTCAAGTCACACTCCAGTATCCCAAATGTCATCCACACAGCACACATAACATACCTGAGGGGTAGGGGCCTATCATAGGGTTGTGTAACACTCTGCAACACATAACACATTCATGTTAGGCAATGCTCCCTATTGGTCACCTTACAAACCCATGTAACAGCTGGTTGTGAAATGGTGAATGTAGCCATGGTACTGCAGTTCAGGTACAGCATGCCAGGTGCCAGTCTGGCACACATTAGTAGCCTTGAGTGACCACATGATGCTGCATGATGCTGGCTCATTGTACTACACCCCATCCAGTTACAGTAACCACAGTACTACACATAGCATTCATGCTATGCACCTCAATGTTGTGTGTGTGCAAACATATGCACCTATACACAATATGCATAGCAATCACCATTTGCACAAAGTGACACATATATATCTTGTAATGCTATGGAGTGTATAGGTCACATGACACACATTGGGTATGTGTGATGTTTAATGTTGCAGTTGTGTTGTAGCATGCCATGTCATGGCTGGCACTTGCATGTACACAATATGGCCTACACTCACCATAACCACTGTACAATGGCTATGTTGAGCAATGGTATTCCATCAGGTATACATACACCACTCACCCTGTGTGTATACATAGCATGCATGTGCTAAACCTGTGTCCACAATTATCTGCTAAAGACACAGATGCTCTAATCAGAAATGGATAGCTATGTGACACACAGATACACATGCAGCCATGGTATGTATACCTGTGAGTGATGATGCACAGGAGATTGCAGAGATTTCAATACTTGCACAGCAATGTTGTGTCCATGTACACATTGCGCTCCAGGGTGAGGTCAATCACTGAACAACAACACACATGCATCAGAGCCATGTATACTGTTATTAGCAAGGGCTGTCTACACCCACACTGCATGCTGTTGAGCAACACACGTTCTGCATGCTGACACGTGTGATATGACTGTTTGGCTTGTGATACATTACCCCACCATCAACCGCTATTGAGTATGTTCTGGATTGTTGGTAGTGTGTGTGTGTGTGTGTGTGTGTGTGTGTGTGTGTGTGTGTGTGTGTGTGTGTGTGTGTGTGTGTCTTGTGATACATTACCCCACCATCAACCGCTATTGAGTATGTTCTGGATTGCTGGTAGTGTGTGTGTGTGTGTGTGTGTGTGTGTGTGTGTGTGTGTGTGTGTGTGTGTGTGTGTGTGTGTGTCTGTTTAAGTGAGGTGTGTATTTGTGTGCATGTTTGCATGTGTGCATGTGTTCATGTGTGGATGTGTTCATATGTACATGTGTGCATGTGTTCCGACATCATGTACAGGTCGTAAAGTATGTTTCCTATCTTCCTCTCACAGATGCTGAGGTTGGGCTGGTTCAATGCAGCAGGGAACATGATATCATTGAGCAAAATAGTGATGATGAGGATAGGTGTGTTGAGGCACAGGCATGTTTGCCAGGGTCTGTCGTTGGGCCACCAATTGACAGAACACAAGTTTCCACCCCATCCATGCACACAGTCATACTGCCAATACATCCATCACCAATGCCCTTAGCTGAGGGACAGTGTACAGTTGGCATTGGCCAGGACAGTGTGGTATCTATGGCACATGCATCCCAACACAGCAGCCATACCTAGATGTCTGGAAGGGTACCACATAGGCAGATGTCCAGGGGTTCTCGTCGGAGCACCGCTGCTCATCATACCCCTGGCAGACATGCCACAGGTCTTACAACCTCACGCATGTTCCAGGCTGTCATGGAGGCACAGGCACATATAGAACGGTACACCAGACAGGGACTAAGGGCACAGAGGGCACATAACACTGCTGTAATTGACAGTATCCATGACCTAGCAGGTGCCATCCGTAATTACACTGAGGTCACTGATAGACATTGGGGTGAGACATTAGATGTCCTCCGCAATGTCATGTCCATGTGTCAGGACAGTGCGGGATGGTTGAGATGTAGATGTGGACATATGCCAGCAACATCAGCAGCTGGCAGTCGCCGTGGACGTCCCTCAAGTCACAGCCGCTCCCGTAATGCCAGTACGAGCCCCAGCAATGTTGGAGGTGGGCTGTCCATAGACCATCCTAGAAGACCATGTGCACATGGCTCTGGACAGTCCCAGCAGGGACCTGGCGCCAGTTTACATCTGTCCATCTCTGAGGATAGTAACCAGTCTGGCTTAGTACCTGATACTGTCGGTAGCACACCTGCCAGGCACAGGTACCGTGTCCGTGGCCAGAGACAGTGATCTGTAAAGCCTGGCAGGTACAGTCTGTGGCTGTCCCACTAATCCCCGTATATGGCAGCCACATGGTGGAACTGTGTGCATGCAGACACACACACATAAAACAGACACCTAGGGCTAACACATACCCACACACGTTACATCAACATTGGCCCATAGCAGTACTCTTGTCACTCACACACACACACACACACACACACACACACACACACACACACACACACACACACACACACACACACACACACCGATTGTATGGCTCAATGTAGGCCTTTGGCAAAACAACAACACACCCTGTGCATAAGATGAAACCTGTGCCACCTCCTGTCATTTGTAACATTGATGCAGGAACAGGCTACCATGGTGCTGATGCACAGGGTGACTTTACAGCAGTATAGCAATGTTAGCATGTTGTCAGCAACAGAGTGTAATGATATCCTTGTAGGTGTAGCTGAGCAGGCATGATGCATTAAAGCTATGATTGTCAATGTAGTATTGTTTACACCAGTGTTAGTTCCAATAGTGTACTGTCCGCCCATGTGCCACTTGGCTGATGTGTGTGGTATTGGCAGCATGTGTTAGCGAGTGGACAGTACATGTGGGATGTGTGTAGCACAGATTTGCAGGTGTACATTTGTGAACATGGTGAAGGTGCACTGTTTGCATGTACATGCATAGTGGACACATGGGCAGGGTGACATGCCCTGTGTTACACAGTAACGCTCCATAGTTTCTATTGGTGGCCAGTATGCATTGTACTACACACATTTCGGAACTTGAGTACACATTGTGTTCATGACATGGTTTGACACTGTGCTGTGGGTGATACTATTACTATCTGTCATTGTTTTGCATTCTGGTAGTATACATAACCTCAACAGCCTGACCATAAACAATCGTTAGATGATGTCTTGACAACTGACACACAGATGTAGGACACACAGTAACATCTGTATACTTCAGGTACTATACTATGCCAGTAACCAGTGGTATTCACCTGCACCCATTCCTGACACCACTCCTGTTTGCCATATAGCTCTCTTAGGTACAAGCAATCACAGTAGGGATATGTCCGTCCACATCTGGAAATGCATACTGTGGCCTATAATGCATTCTCCAGATGACACACACATCCTCCACAAGGGTATCATACAGACAGATACCTGTTGTCAAACCCGTGCTGTAAAACTATAAGACAACCACAGCATAGTCATCCACCTTTACGAAACATAGTATCCCCACAGTACCACATAGGTAGTAGCCACCAACATGTTGAACAGGTACCGATGTGTACATGCAGCCAAGTGTTACGTCATCTCTACTTTGGTAATCACATTTCCAAAGTTATTTAGAAATCCCTCGTTGGATCACATAAGCAATAAGAGGTCTGCATGCATATCCACAAAGGTTGTTGTACACCTATAATGAAAAGCCATCATTGACAGAGTTTGCTGCGTTTGAACAGGTCTGTAATATACCTCAGCCATAAACCCTCAATCACACAATTCAATAGATACCGTAATGAGTGTGTGTGACACGGATGACCTAGGCCAGGGATCACTGCAGTCGCTGGCCTTGTCACAAGCATACAGATGTGACCTAAGGTCTGGTAAGCGGCAGCACACTCTGGCAAAGATGACAGATGTGTTCATGGAGAAAGCAGGGTTCCCACCTATGAAATAATTGAGGTCATATGTACATATATGTATTTCCCACAAAGCTACTTGACGTGCAATGCACATACTGTTGTCATACAGTAGTAAAAGCAAAACCCACAACACATTGACCAACAGTGTCACACACATAGAGCACATACACACTCACCAAGTGCAGGCTTCAAACCCCTACCTAACTACTTCATGATACTAAAGGAGTACACATTAACACAATTCACTATACACATTACTGGGAGTTCTCTTTTCCACAGGTATATTTGTAGGATGGTGACATCATCAGACTTGACAAAGATTAGGATACTACTTTTAAGGTGTTTTACTACTCCCCAAAAAGGTTGCTTCTCTCCAAGGAGATCACACACACGTACTTGTCAAGTGCAGGATTCAAACCCATACCCAACTACTTCATGATATTAGAGGAGTACGCATTAACATAACAAGCTATATACATTACTGGGAGTGCTTTTTTCCACAGGTATATTTGTAGGATGGTGACATCATCAGACTTGACAAAGATTAGGATACCACTTTTAAGGTGTTTTACTACTCTCCAAAAAGGTTGCTCCTCTCCAAGGAAATCACACACACACTTGTCAAGTGCAGGATTCAAACTCCTACTTAACTACTTCATGATACTAGAAGAGTACGCATTAACATTACAAGCTATACACATTACTGGGAGTTCTCTTTTCCACAGGTATACTTGTAGGATGGTGACATCATCAGACTTGACAAAGATTAGGATACCACTTTTAAGGTGTTTTACTACTCTCCAAAATGGTTGCTCCTCTCCAAGGAGATCACACATGAACACACACACTTGTCAAGTGCAGGATTCAAACCCCTACCTAATTACTTCATGGTACTAGAGGAATACACATTAACACGACGCTATACACATTACTGGGAGTTCTCTTTTCCACAGGTATGTTTGTAGGATGGTGACATCATCAGACTTGACAAAGATTAGTATACCACTTTTAAGGTGTTTTACTACTCTCCAAAAAGGTTGCTCCACTTCAAGGAGATCACACACAAACACACACTTGTTAATTGCAGGATTCAAACCCCTACCTAATTACTTCATGATATTACAGAAGTACGCATTTACACGACGCGCTATACACATTACTGTGAGCTCTTCTTTCCACAGGTATATTTACAGGATGGTGACATCATCAGACTAGACTAAGTGGGTTACATTAGGTGGGCTACATAGAAGGAATGTCTAAACACTTTGGCCATGTGATCATCAAAGGAGAGTTTACTATCTACCTGTGTCCCCAGGGCCATAATGACTTTCTCTGCACATAAAGGATTACCACCTATGTGGTAATTTGTGTGCACTGTGTTTTATCCAAAGGGGATGACTATGCATTCTTTGGCATTCTGCTTGAGGGCAATATTTTAACACCAGGTATTTGTCTCTGTAAGACCCTTCTGGAGGATGTCTGTGTCAGCCGTAGAGTCAATTATGGACCACAGTTAGCAGTCATCTGCAAACCTTTTCAGCCATACTCCTCCTGTACTTGCCTGTACCTCTGAGCAGTATCTACTGAACAGGTGGGGTCCCAGGACCAAGACCTGTGTGATGCCATTTGTGACTGGTTTATAGTCGGACATGGCACCCGCAACCCTGAACATGTGTGTTTGATCTGTAAACCACTTGGCCACCCATCCTGTGACATAGCTGTTAATGTTCAAGCTGGTAAGCTTGTCCATCATGACAAAGTGGGGAATGGTGTAGAAAGTCCTTAGAGAGGTCCAGGTGGGCTGTGTGGGCTACATTCACCTCCATCTATGTCCTTGGTAACTGTTTCAAATAAGTCAGCTAGGTTTAGGAGGCAGGATCTGCCTTTAACAAGGCCAAGTTGGGTAGAGTCCAGTGTCTGGAGGTCCCCAATATATCTGTTTATGGGTTCCATGATAATTTGCTCCATAGCTTTGCAGACCAGGCTGAGTAGACCTATAGGGCAATGGTTTCCAGGTTCTCTTGTGGCACCCCCCTTTGTGGAGCTGGATGACTGTTGGTGTATGCCATTCTTTGGGTACATAGCCTGTGGTACGATTGAGTCTGGACAGTGAATGTAGGTGAGGGTGTAGTTCCTTTTGGGGCTGGTGTACGACGCAGCCTGGGACACCATCCAGTCCCATTGATGCTGTGTTCTTAGCTTTGGAGAGGGCTGTCTTTACCTGCATGTCCATGAAGTCTGGGGCTCTGCATTCTTCTGGGATGGACATAGGCCTTTTTGGGAGTGATGGGGGGGAGTTTGCACTGAACCTTTCCCCAGGATGTGGGCAATGTAAGTTGGTTCAGTGTATTTCTTGCCATTTTTCAGTAACTGACAGCATATTTGGAAGTTGCCACCTACATGTTTGGTATAGCTAATGAAGGCTCCGTGGTTGTTATTCTTACATTCCTTTTGAATTTGTCTTTAGAAACTGGCCTTGGATTATTTTATGAGCGATCATTGTTTCTTCCTAATAATGATCAGTGATGCCTTTCCTTTTGTGAAGTTTGCTCTATCATGTGTTCATTTCCTCCTGCTGTTGTCTAGCTTATTTAGGGGTGACGACCACCAGATTGGTTTCTTATTTTTGGAGGAGTGCATCTTGGTTTTATTTGGCATATCTCGATCAATGCATCCCTGTAGATGCTCATAGGATGCACTTGTAAATTATTCGGCAGATTGTATGGCATTATCCTATAGCAAGGGGGCTTTGGAACTTTCCACTTTGGTCTTGGGAAGTGTGCAGTTTGCTTTTGAAACTGTCTTCACAGTGGTTTCATTGACTGGGGGGGGGGGGGTGGGATGTGGATGTCCAGTGTGATTACTTTATGGCCTGATATTACCAGCGAGGGGTTTATCTCTGCTATGTTGGTGATAATCAGGTCCAGTATGTTCTCACCTCTAGTGGGCATGGTGACCAGGTGTTCCAGGGTGTTAGAGTTTTTAAATTCTAGGAAACATTGGGCAAAGGACGTTGTACACGAGTAATTCTCCCACTCAATGTTTGGGTCATTGTAATCTCCTCATATAATGGTGTTTGATAGGACCTTTGTAATTTCCACTGTTCTCAGGACTACTGAGTGAGGTTCCTGAGACAAGGTAGGTGATCTGTAGCAGGCTACAATCTGATAAACAGCTTTGCCCAATTTTAGTTGCACTTGCATGGTCTCCAAGGCCTCATGCTGTGCCACTAACCTGTAGGTGTGGGTATCCATAAGGTAAATGGATACACCCCTTCCTTTGGTATTTCACTCTGGTTTTGGCTCCAAAAATCAGAGGGAATGTGAGTGTTTTACGTGGAGCATGTCCAACAGCTCTGTGTTTGACATAGCTTTGTATGTTAGGCAGAGAACACCTCTGAGTAGGCGATATGCAAGGGGGTAAGGCTGGAGCATTTTGAGATGGTTTGTGTATGGCATGTATTCCAGGCCACTAATGCTCTTTGAGAGGTATTGCTGCAAGCTTTCCTGCTGTTGTAGTTGTCTTGTGAGATACATAGCAAAAGGGGCGTTTTACTCTACTATGGTTCTAGTGAGCGATGAGTAGAGGGGAACAATGTCCTCTTCTATTCTACATGAGACACCTTTTGTGATGAGGTGTGCCACATAGGAGGACTTCCTGATTACTGTGGGGATGTGATTATCACAGCTGTGTCCACTGTCCACCTATGACCCAAGGTCTCTTGTCACACTTTCAGTGTTAAGTATACTACCGCCTATGTTGTAGTCCATGGCTACAGAGTTTTTAACAAAGGGATGACAATGCACATTTTGGCATTGAGCTTGAGCCCATGGCTTTGACAACAACCATCTGTCTCAGTGAGGCCCTTTTGTAGGATGTCCACATCTTTAGTGTTTACAATTGTAGCTCCCAGTTTGCAGTCATCTAGAAACTTCATTAGCCACAGACCTTCCATGTTATAGTTTACTTCAGGGAAGTAGATACTAAACAGGACAAGACCCAGGACTGGACCCTGTGGTACTGCACTCGTCACTGGTCCAAAGTCATACATGGAGTTTGCTACGTTCACAGTGTGTGTTCTGTCAGTAAGCCTGTTGGCAACCCATCTTGTGACATAGCAATTTATACCTCATTTAGTGGGTTTATCTGTATTTACAGAGTGTGGGGTGGTGTTGTAAGCCATGGCAGGATCTACATAGGCTGTGCGAACCACCTTACCCTTGTCTACGGTTCTGGTGACTGCTTCAATGTCATCTACCAGGTTTAGGAGACATGATCTGCATTTTACAAACCCAACATGGTTGTGGTCCAGGGTTTGGGGATTACAACTGTATTTTTTATAAGTTGTATGATGATACATTCCATGGCCTTGAAGAGCAGGCTCATCAGGCTAATGGGATGCTAGTTCCTGAGGTCCGTGGTGTCTCCACCCTTGTGTAGTGGGATAACCGTCGCTGTGCACCATTCAGCTGGCACAAAGCCTGAGGTGTGGCTATGACTGAACATGGTACGTCGGTGTGGTGCCTGTTCATTCTGTTGTTTGTGTAGAACACAGCCTGGGAGGTTATCTGGTCCCATGGCTGCTGTGATACTGGCTTTGGAGAGTGTTTTTTACCTGTGCAGCTGTGATGACAGCAACTTTGCAGTCTTCCATTATAGTGATGTGCTCTTTCATGGGTGAGAGGGGGGTAGAGTTAACACTGATCCTATCTGCCAGGATGTTGCCAATATCAGTTGGGTCTGTATATTTAGTGCCATTGAGCTGTAACTCAGAACAGATCTGAGTGTTGACATGACATGGACCTGTCTGTTGTGCAGAGATCTCCTGAGTAGACAGTATGCAACACAGTACAGATTGGGTTAAATTCAGTCTTGTTGCATGGGGCAACTGTTTGAGGCCAGTAATCCTCTTGTTGAGGTACTTCAGTGGTCTTTCCAGCTGCTGATGGTGCGTAGTCGGATTCAACTCAAGTGTGTTGTGGTACTCTCTGACAGGTCTGATGACTGATGAGTAGAGGGAACCTCCTTTGACCTACATGCACAGACCTTGGCAGGTTGTGTGAACACATAGCATGATTTTCTGAGCACTTTGTGAATGTGTTTCTGGAAGTAGAGATGACTAACCACATATGTCCATAGATCCCTTATTATCACCTCCATATTTAGCCTAAGCGTGTGAGCATACCTAGTATGACCTTTCAGTATGTTGTTGCCTGACATTTGCTTTGTTTATTTAAGTGTGTGAGCATGCCCAGTATGACCTTTCAGTGTGATGCGGAATGAAATCCACTACATTTGTTGAAGTGCGTGAGCATGGCCGCTATACTATATGTGTGTGGAAAATCAAGTTGTATTTTTACAGCAGGGCTCACCTTTGTGTCATAGATCAACAGGGATCATGCTGTCCAAGAAAAAACAGATACTGCTAGGTTGAGCACCCTCGGTTCACAAAGACACAGAATCATGCTGTGCCTGCAGGGCTTCCATGACACACTTTGCATAGACTTATCAACATTTCTACATACAGGGGGACAGCTATTCTTTGTACATTTCTACCCGGGGGCAAACCTGATTGTTACTGTGGGTGTACATAGGATGAGGGGTTCACCTGACACTTATACACATTTGCTATGTCTGCACTGCTATGTAAGGTACTCCATTTCAGTCTGTACTGTTGCCTATCGTACTGGCTTGAGGCATACTACTGTACTACAGATCTTTGCGTCCACTGTCACGTATATTAGATTGCGACTTCATAGCCTACCCAACCCACATCACACCACCTGGCCTGCTGTTCTCTGTCTGCATAGGCCTGTGGGGGAGGTTACCCATATGCCTCTGTAGGGGCATGCTACAGCATTTCTTTGTGTTTGCATTAGTGTACAATTGTCCTGCTGTGGCTGTGCCAGTGAAATGCTGTCATGGCTTAGTGGTTCAGTACTGTGACTATAGTGCACAGTATCCTGGGTTTGAGCCCTGTCACGGCTTTTTATTTTCATGTTGAGTAGACCAGACTGCTTGATGAACAGTAAAGCAGATAAGCAGATATGAGCATGTTTACCTGACTTTGCTCAACTTTGCCCGACCTTGCCCAACATTGCCCGACATTGCGCTAGTTAGCGCAGGCAATTTTATTTACATATACTAAATAGTGGTAAAAGCTGCTTAGCACTGCTTTATATTGCTTAAAACATGGCAATCATGCCTCAGGTGGTGCTGCAGGGCTGCCTATGTCGGATATACATAGTACACTCCCTATACATGTGAGGAAACTGGTAGTGTCAAGTTAGGCATCCCTTTTATTTTATGTGCGAGTCAGAGAGAGAGGCATCATTTCCAGAGTTCCTACTGAGCCAGTGTATGTGCTATGCATTGCCTCTTTGCCAAGGCCAAGGCATACTGGGCACGCCTCTTTCTGCCTACTGGGGCAGGCTCAGGTTGTTCCTCCTCAGAGTCACGCTGTGCCTGTGCAGGCCTTGGCAATGGTGGGGGGAGCTGTTTGGCCCTGCCCCATGCTGTTCCTGCTGCAGCTGTTTTCACAGGATCATATTGTGTAGCATGGCACATACCATGACAATTTGGGTACATGTAGTTGGTGTGTACTGCAAGGCTCCACCAGATGTGTCCAGGCACCGGAACTGTGACTTGAGCATCCCAAACACACGCGGGCATCCCAAACACACACTCAATTACATTTTGTGTTTGTGCGTGTGCCTCATTATGGAGTTCTTGTTCAGGTGTGTGTGCATTTCTGATGGGTGTCATCAGCCACGGCTCCAGTGCGTATCCAGCATCCCCCACTAGGTGACCATCAGGGATGTCCCCATTGGCAAATGTCTGGTACAGCTGCGTCAGATGCCAGATATGGGAATCGTGGTAGCTTCCAGGGCAGCCAGCACACACATTCAGTATTATGCCCTGGGCATCGCACATGACCTGGCAGTTGATGGAGTGGAAGCCCTTGCGGTTGATGTAGGCCCTACCCCGCTCATCAGCTGGTGCTTTGATGTGTATGTGCGTGCAGTCAATTGCACCCACTACCTCAGGGTATTCTGCTATTTGCTGGAAGAGATGCATATTGCTGGCCAATACCTCACAGGAATTGGGGAAATATACATGATCACCGACATGTGTTGACATGGCATTCAGGAACTGATGCAGTACCCTGGATGCTGATGCCTGTGAAATCCCCATCATATCACCAGTTGGTCTCTGGAAGGTACATGTTGCTAGTATTCTCAGGCCAACACATACCTTGGTTTCCACTGGGATGGGTTCCCCTCTGTTGGTTCTGTGTGTGAGGTGTGGCCTGCACAGCTCAATAATTTTCTGCAGGAGGTCTCTGTCCATTCTATAGTGCTCCACTATCTCCAGCTCATGTAGCCCCTGGTAGGTTAACCTGGGTCTGTACACTCTTCTCCGTCTCCTCACTGTGGGGTGCTCAGCAGCATTCACAATGGCACCACCCTCAGCATCTTGCACATGTTGCCTTATAATAGCAATGGCAGCCCCTAACATTTTTTTTGTCTCAGTTAAGCTTTTTTAAGTTTTCACTTCTCTTTGTAGACTGCAGTGTTGCAGTGTTGCAGTGTTTCTGAGAAAACATGGGGAATGTTGTTTGCAGTGTTTTAAGTGCTGGGCTGGGCTGGGCTAGTGTACTGCCTGTGTAATTGGCTGATTCTGATTGATTTCACCTGGCAGCTCTGCTAGTTCTCCTTGGTTAACTTCCTACTACTTCTTTTCCTTCCTTTTCCCTTTCTGTTTCCACAGGGGGCAGCGCCACACAAACAAGCGCAAACACGTGCACACGAGTGCACACGCACGCACACAGGCTTACACAGGCTTACATAGGCTTAGGCGGGTGCACATGCGCACACAGGCTTAGACAGCCTTACACAGGCTTACACAGGTGCACACACCCGCACACAGGCTTAGACGGGTTTACAGGCGCGCACACAGTGTAAGCATCTTTGCAAGAAACTTTAGTGATATCCACGGCGTACACCTTTGGTTTCTGGGTTTCAGTTAAGACAATGTAGACATGCCTCTTCCAGTCCTGAGTAACTCACAACAAACACATGACACTCTGCTCTAATAAGCTTACAGTCTTTGATACATACCCCCTCATGATGTCACCTATCTTCTACTCTATTACTCCCCTAATCCTACACTTACACTCTAGGGACATGGTTCACATGGCAGGGAAAATTGGAATTCACTATCCTTATCCTCATTTGCATAGGATTGCCTACTAATGCTTGGTTACATCTCTCAAACTGAGCTTCCCCCCTTAGCAACCACTACTCAGTAGCCATGTTGGCTTCAGCCTGCCATTCACCTGCATGGCAGAGGAATATTTTTAATAAAATGCCTATTTTTGGCTTTTTTGTTTTTATTTTCTGGTTTTTATAGCACTGCACGTTTGCATGGCACTGCACTACGCTTAAACATCGGAGATTGGGGGAAAAATATTATTTTTAATATTGTGCAACAGATTAAAATGCTAATGGCCTTATATTTGGCCATTGGCATGCTTCCTCAACTGGATGCATCCTTTATTTGGAGCTGTCATAGCTCCGTTTTGCTATTTGCAGAACGGTACTCCATTACCAACGGAGTAAATTTCTGCAAATAACTCTACTCTTACTCGAACAGGTTAGTTTTTCCTGGATTGCAAATTTACCTCATTTGCATAGCTTTCAGCAGCAAATGAGGTAATTTGCATAACATAACACTGTCCATGCAAGAGTCGTTTTAGGAGCTCTCATGCACGCCCCATGCCGGCTTTTGTTGGATCGCTCGGCAGACATACTGGATGTCTGGAGTCTTACTCTACTCTTAGACTCCGTGCAAGCCTTTGTGAATCCAGCCCACAAAGTATCATGTTACACTACAAAACATCAAGTACAGATATTTTAAATCACAAAGTATCACGTTACACTAAGAATAATAACAGTGAAAAATGTAATGAGAATAAAAATTGAGCATATGCTTCATAGTAAAGTGCAATGAAAAACAACAACATGAGATGGAGAAGATATCTGAGGAAAAACTCATTAGTCAAATTATCTGTTACATAGAGTGGTATGTGATAAATGAGACCTGAGACAATTTTAATAAGATATTTTAAAGAGATATAAGAGACTATATGGTTGGAGACAGTGAGGGGAAATAGAGAGATGTCTTAGTATGAGAGTTGGTGTTCATATTATGGTTATAGAATGAAGTAAGGATGCTAGAATGAGATTATAAGAAGAGTGCAGGGTAGGGTGTCTTCAGGTAGCTTAGGTGAGTAGGGAGGATAGAGGTAGAGGAAAGGTCTGCAGAGATGAATTAAATGAGTTATAGTGGGGAAAACAAAAAAGACTGGAGTCAGAGGCTGGAGAGGGTTGCGAAGTGTGATCTAGGTTGAAGGGGGTGAGAGAAGTATAGTGAGTAAGTTCAGCCAGGATTGGAACAGGAACAGGTCCAAGCTACTGTAAAGTATTCTTTTAGGGAGCATTTAAAGGTGGGTAGATCAGAAATAGTTCTGGTTGTTAGAGGTAAGAAGTTCAATGTTTTTGCTACTGAGTATGAGTACAGGCCTTGTCCAGGGGATTTATTCAGTTTATTTATGGTGGGAAGTTGATTGTCACAACAATTTGGTTTTGTAAAAAGCCTGGTTAACTTCTTTGAGATGGTATCACAAACTTCTGACAGTGGTCAAACTATAAACACAGCTTACCTTAATCTAGCCCAAGCAATTGTCACCCTCTCCCACGTTAGCATAACTAATAAACTAAATGCATTACAAACAAATTCCAATGTGGTAAGATGGAAAGCTCATTAGTTAAAAGACAGAGCCCACATGGTGTGGGTGGCAGGGGCAATGTCAAAGAACATGAAATTTACCAATGGTGTCCTGCAGGGCCAGCCTTTGATTAACTGGTGCCCAAGGCAGACAGACTCCACGGCATCCCCCATGCCACCAGGTGCACCATCCTGGTTTACCTACACCATCCATATTACTTTTTTCTTCTTTTTTTCTCACAATTTGTCTTACTTTTCAGTTTTTCCTGTATTCATTCAACATATTTTAAAAAGGCAATTTCTTTACTACAAAATAAAATAATAATAATCATCATCATCATCAAATAAATACTGGAAAAGTGCCCCTGCTAAAGCAGTGCCCTAGGCAGCTGCCTAGCTGGCCTATGTGGCTATGGTGTCCTGCAGGGTTCAGTGCTGGGACCATTTTTGTTTGGTATTTATTTCTCTGCCCTACAGACTAAAAAACATAACCTATGACTAAAGAAATTTGCAGATGACTGCAAAACAGAAGTTACTGTCAAATACCCCTCTCACACAGAAGCCTTCCAGCAAGAACTAACACTTATAAATTCCTGGTGTATTGAAAATGGGTTTAAATTAAATGATAAAAAATGCAACATTCTCTCATTTGCCAGACAAACCATCCATCCACCAAACAGCACTGACAATGTCCCACTTCAAAATAAAATGTAGTTAAAAACCTGGGTTAATAATCCCCTTTCATTTGATCACTATGTAGCAACAGCTGTCAGGAAATTCTTCTACGTGGCACAGATAATTGCCATATCATATGAATATCATCCAGATTTAATGATGTTATTCTCCCCTTGTATTTAGCACTGATCAGAAGAATTTATAGAATACAATACCCCATTTGGGATGGGCCTTACCAGACATATCAAACAATTGCAAAGACCCCAGAGATTTTCAACAAAGAGATTCATAGGCTTAAAATCATTAAGCTAACAAAACAGACCAGAATCACTGACCCTCTTTTTTCTGTTTTAATGGTTCCTCTGAGGAGACCTGTGCCTTGCCTTCTGAGCTTTCAGGGACCCAGCAGTCCAGGATCCCTTCTACCTTCCCAAATAAAACAGTCCCACAAACATAAGTACAAGAAATTTAAACCTGATTCAGCAGATTAATCTAACAAGGTGGAGAGAGAGAGAGAGAGAGATTCATTACATAGCATCTCCTTCACCTCTGGAACTGAGTCCCCCTGCAGATAAAGCAGTGTGATATACTATCTGCCTTCAAATCGGACCTGGATAATTGAATAGGTATTCATAAATTCACCCAGCCATGATTGGCATTGCTCCCCTCAAGAAGGGAGGTACAGGAACTAGCAAGACATAGTTGGTGAAGATTCAGTAGCCTTCACCTTCCTATGATTAACATTATTCCTTAACTTTCTGACATAACTGGAGAAAGAGTTATAGTTTCCTGTACTCTACTTTACATTTTCTGATAGTGTTGCTAAGTTCCTTGCTGACAGGTTTCTGTCTAGGTTTGAGGTGGGGGTAAAGGAAGCGTTTACAGCGTTTCCTTCTTTTCCTTTTTTCATTAAACAGTTTATTAATTAAGCAATAACCCACGCCTGGGTGTGGGTAATGCTGGATTTACCCATGGTTGGTGTGGGTTGGTCACGAGGATGAAGCCCGAGTGGCCAAAGAAAGACAACTGTGGGTAAATCCAGCACTACCACACCAAAGTGTTATTGCTATAATGACATTATTTAAGAAAAAATACTTACTTTTCTTAAATAATGGCATTGTATAATGCCTCCGTGCTGCCCTTCCGCAGCTGTCTGGTATGCTGCGGCAGTTCTGATGTACTGCGTATGCGTATGCTTATGCAGTACATCAGAGCTGTGGGTGGAAGCAATGGAGAAAGCAAGATCTCCGTTGCTTTTTATAAAGTGTCTCGCTATGTTAAAGGAGTTTAACATAGCGAGACAGCTTTAAAAAAAGCAACAGAGAATCTCCGTTGCTTTATTTAAAGCTGTCTCGCTATGTTAAACCCATTTAACATAGCGAGACAGCTTTAAAAAAAGCAACAGAGAAAGGAAGATCTTCGTTACTTCTTTTAAAGCTGTCTCGCTATGTTAAACTCCTTTAACATAGTGAGACAGTTTCTAAAAAGCAATGGAGATCTTGCGTTCTCTGTTGCTGTAAAAAAAAAAAAGACTTATACTAATGGAAAAAGTCCAGGCGACCGGACCTTTTTCCATTAGTATAAGTCTTTGATTTACAACGTGCACGCTGACCAATCAGCGTGCACGTTTTGGAATATTAATGAGGGGTCATTGTATAATATGAGTGTTCCACCAGAGACGTGTATTCCTAAATGTACCATTATATTTAGGGTGGACTGGTACAGATTTCTATATGCAGCTGTTTAGATATTTCTAAAAAAATTGAAGAGCATGTGGCAACAGTCTCATCTGGGACAATTTGTAGGGGATTGTTGGGAATTTTGCATAGCTCTACAAGCTGAAGTAGGTCTGCTCTGGAGGAGTCCTTAAGGGTGGACTTTTTCAGTGGTGGGTGGTACCATTAAGCCTGAGGCTGAGATACACGGTGGGGTATATGTGAGGGCTAGGTTGATAAAGACCAGGTCATGAAAATTACAGCCTCTAGTGGATAGTTTTAAAATTTGCTCCAGTACAATGGTACTACCAAAGTCTAGAAATGCTGGGAATATTCATTTTAGATGTGTAATTGTGCTAGTCAATGCTTGGATAAATGAAATTCTCTAGCAATACGATATTTGGTTTGACAGTGCTAAGGTAATGTCCATGATCTTTGAGTATACTGATTGGGATCTGTAACTAACAATGGAGTGACAGATGGATTTGCTAAGGGTGATTAGGATCTCCCTTGCAGTTCCCCATGGGTATGAAGGCATAGTAATCACTAAATCCAAACACAGAAGGAGTGTTGTCATTGCACTGGAATCATGTTTCAGTAACTACAAGAATATGAATGTGCTCAAGTTGCAGGACAGCTTCAAATCCTGCCATATTTTTATTTGGACTCTTAGCACTGGGTAATTCTGCCATGATATTGTTCAAATTTTGGTTAGGGTTTGCTGTTTAAAAATATCCAGAAGGGAGACTCTGCCTAAAAAAGGTACTACGGGGGGCAGCAAAGGTTTTAGCGAGTATGCAGAAACTCTGGTATGAGAGGAGTAAATCATCTTTGGTGATATAGGAAATCTTATCTATATCTTATCCCAGGCTAAAGCTTACTGGGTACCCTTAGAATGATACCAACAACTTAGCCAAATGTTAAAGCCATTTATCTTATCTGGGTATCTAGGCATCATCCTTGGTAAAGTCAAGATATTACTCAAAATCAGTGTCTTTTCTGCCTCTAACACATGTGCAATATGTTCCATCATTTCAGTGCATACCTCATACTTGCCTGGTTTAATGGACATTAGGGCCCTTGTGACATCATATTCTGATGCCAGATTAGATGCTTACTGTAATCATGTTGTTGTCGTCCACTTTGGTGAGTATGAAGTCTTTATGCTTAACTACAGAGTCATCTATCATTAAGACATTTCTGTGTGTGAAAGCAGACATAGTGGGCCTTACAGACTTAGACCCTTTGCAGTTGCAGTATGTTAAGACAGTGAAGAAGGAGCAGATGTTGTATTGTACACTGAAGTCTGAAATCTTTTAAAATGCATTCAAGGAGGCTATGGCAACTTTTTCTTTATAGCCTCAGCATAAATTTTGGGCCAAGTGGTGTGTAGTGATTGATGTGATGTGGAGAAAAGATGCTTACTAAAAGTGGGCTGATGACAGAAGTATGCTGGCCACAGATGATGTGAAAGCACAGTGTTAAGCCATGCTCCTACAGAGTGGAGGACAAGGGCTAGTTGTGGTACTAAGGGGTGGGGAGAGAGAGATAAAAGACCTTGAAGATTTATGGATGGGGTATTTAGGGTGCTACTCTGAAGTTAAGTTAGATGGTGGCTAATCTAATAGTACTTAGCGAAAACACAGAGTCAGGTTTGCCAAGAATGATGAATAGTGGTGTTTCACCTATTGGCTACTACTAGTGCTGGTCTCACTGCAGCTATACTCAGCTAGTAATCAATGACCCTTTGCTTCTTGTCTCATTAGAATCAAAACAATAACATTAATCCCAAGCTGGTTCTTGAGAAGAATATGACAAGTTCTTTGATGATCAGCAGTCTTGTCTCAAATGATACCTAAGTCTGTAGGCTTGAATCAAACTTCTCCTGGTAAATGTCTTGGATAGCATTAACAGCAGCAGCAGCTCACTGAAGGAGAGCTAATTAGCATAATGGACTAAACCCAGCACAGTCAGG
Source organism: Protopterus annectens (assembly GCF_019279795.1). Classification (NCBI taxonomy): domain Eukaryota; kingdom Metazoa; phylum Chordata; order Ceratodontiformes; family Protopteridae; genus Protopterus; species Protopterus annectens. Next base: position 1,837,402,225 of record NC_056743.1, on the reverse strand, counting down.
AAGGTCCCATACACTCTGCCCAGTCACAGACAGTCAGAAATCAATGTCTCCATGCTTGTTCTCTTACCAGGAGCAAAACGAGAACACTAATTGCAAGATAGCACCTAGGAAACAGTTTTCTGTCTTTCCAGGAATCAGTAGTTTCCAGGAAGGCTACAAATAATGCACCTGTGCTCTTTCTTCTGCCAGGAGCAAAACATTAGTACCAATCCTAAGCTGATTCTTGAAAAGTAGTTTGAAGTGATTGGCAGTTTTGCCCAGATATTAGTGATTTTAGAAGTAGGATGGAAAAATGATTAATACTGTAAGTTATGCAGTGTGTACTAAACAGTAGGAAGACATTAAGAGAGAGGAAACTGAAGTTTTAACAGTCCAAGGGAAGGGATTTTCCAGTATTTACTTCTGTTGCTCACATGAACGAGCAAACAAGAAGGCCACTTATGAGCGACTGAGCTTAATAGCATACTGAGAAACAGTGAATGGGTGGAAAATTACTCTCACAACAGTGGTAGTCACAGATCAGATGCAACTTCAAAAGATTAAAAGCTTTTCTTCTCCTGCTTACCTTAAATGATAAATATTACTTGTCATCTCCACCCACAGATCACCTAGACTTAACCCCTTTGTAGTCAGAGCAATGACCTGAAATAAATATTTGCTCTAATCAATTACTTTCAAAATTCAAAGAAAAAATGAAAATAAAACAAATGTAAAACTAAAGAAATTAAAAAAAAAATAAATGTGAACAAAATAATAGCAGCATTGCAAAACTGCAGACTTTAAATAAATAATTCTAAAGCAATCTCACAGCAAGATCTAATGCACAACTCATTCAAAACAAGACTAAAACTACAAAAAGTCCACACACACAGATGAAAGTTACACTAAAAACTAACTAAAGGTATAACAGCAAAATAACCACCAAGGGTAACAAGCATAGTTCAGCAACTCTGTTTCTCCTACATCACCCCACAAACTGTAATAAACTTTTGGTGTACTAATTCTTACTGATTCTTATTAATACTAGAGGCCACTGGATATCAATGGGAATACCATATATGGAATGTCAGCACATATCCAAATGGATATAAACGAATTGTCCCGGTACTTATTAACAAAAATAGATAGCTATTCCTTAGTCAGCGTATATGTGACCTCAGAGCTCACTGCCTGTTCTCACATCAGTTTCAAACGCCACTAGTTAAGCCTCCAATGAGCAGTCCTGATTCTGTAACCCAAAGGAGATTAGAAAGGAACTTAGATTCCAGGGCCACATAAACAAACCTACCAGATTCCTTTACTTAGGACTGATGTCAGAGCCTCTTAAGTGTGACAAGCCTGTGCATCATATCCTACCTAAACTCTTTCACTCCACTGATTCATTAGATACAGCTGCAGTCCATATTGTGAAACTTGATGGCCTCTTTTACCACCTATTTCTGCAGCCAATACTTACTACTATGGAACAAATAGAAAACTGCACTTAGATCCTCACTTCCCCCTTGACAGAAGAGTACCATGGGGGTCAGTTTTTTAGGCTAACTACATTTCTCTGTAGTGATCAACTTCATTTCTATCTGCAACCCTAATATCTGTGCAGATGATTTTGCAGTTACGTGTTCATACCGTGCTGATGTAACTATTGAAAAATTCAGCCTTAACCTCCCTGTGATGATGGAGTGGTCTGGGCATTATTATTTCAGTAAAACCAAGACCATGTTGTCCCTCATTCCTCAAAACGTACAAATAATACCCTGGGTGGTACATTAACGTGCCTTTTAGTGTGCAGACTGAAACTGAAGAACATTTCAGATATCTGGGCCTGTGGCTGGGCTCTGTGCTTTCTCTATACATGCAGGTAAGAGTTCTTGCCATCTTCCATTACATTTGATTATTGCAAAATGGCTAACCTTCTAGCCAAGGAGGGTCAAACAGCAATAGGAAAAGATGTAATGTTAACATACTAAAATTTCATCTACAGTCATTACATCATATTCCTCAGACTGCGTTAAAGGAAACAGCTAGATCATCAGCAGTCCCCAAGAATGAAACAGCATTGTAGCACCCGAATGAACAGTGTCCGTCTACCTACTGAAAAATTATCTCAGAACTTTGGCTGCTGTTCTGCTCTGCCATGCTGACTTGCATATACTACAGTTTTTATTTTATTTTTCATTTGGTAGCTGAGGTAGAACAACAATTCCCAACAGATCATTTTCAGACTCAGCCTGGGAGAGTACAATAGACACAACATAACAGTTTCAAATGGAAGCATGCACAATGATCAGTAGCGACGCACGCTTTACAAGAAAGCAATCAACACTATAACAAACAAACAAAAAAAACAGCTGCAAGTAAAAAAATAACTATACAGATTTAAACTGTAAGACACGTTACATTAAGTGCAGCAACATCTTCAGTTCTGGTGTCTTAAAAAACCTAAAGATAATCAACATTCTTTTTAAATAGTTTTTATCAGTTGATAGTCTCTGATTTAAAGCCATAAAGCTTTTTGCAGTAATGGTAATGTATTTTGTTTTGCCTTTGTATCTCACCAAGCACTTCATAAATTGATTCCCATGTTTAAACAATGCTTGATTTCACTGGGTACTTGCCTCTGCTAGAATAACATAGCTACTCAAATGACGATAAGTATGTAATGTGTTTCCACTACCTAGTTACAGTGTGCTATACATTTGAGTCTGTCATTGAAAATAATGTGCTTTGATCAGTGGTGTATCTTTTTACTGAGACTGTAATGGTGTTGTGGCAGAGAAAAGGTCGTTATCAGTCCAGTTCCCCCACCCGCAAAGCCAAAAAAAAAAAAACAGCAGTTATTAATTGTGATTAAAGTAGCAGATCCTGAGACTGAAAACAGAAAGAATAATGAGCATGACAACAGGGGAAGAAAAGGAAACCATTACTGCAGAGAAATACAGAGCAGAGGCAAGAAAAATAAACAGAAGACTGCAGAAATAAGAGTGGTGCATTCAGGAAATCAGAGAGCAAAAATAAAAATGACAGGGAGAGGGCAAGAAGAGAAAAACTGGAGACAAAATACCAATGTTTACATTTCTGGTCAACACTTTGGTGTCTTTCAGTCTCATGTTGTTGCTGCTAGCCAGGATTTCTGAAAGGAAGTTTTGTTCTTCATTCAAAACAAATGAAAATGGAGGAAAACACAGATGCAAGGAAACAAATGTAACTTACCCATTATCGGCAGGGTGCATTTTTTTTGTTGGTTTCTTCACTTGAAATTCTGATCACTTTGTCTCCTGGCAGCTGTGTTTGAACTTTTTGTTTTCTTTTTTAATCTCAGTTCTGTACTGCTGCCTGCTGCAGTGAGAAGGTCAGAGTTTGCAGCTAACAACTGTACTGCTCCTTAGCAACAGTATACAGGAACACCAGCCAAGAATAAGGAAGTACAATCAGGTTGTTTTCCTCATTACTCATGATAGATGAAGGCTTTCGCTGACTTCTAATTCTTGCAAAATCAGTGAGCACATCAGTTATTTTCAACCTTTTCCAGTATAAAAGGACATATAAAAAGTCTCCTCACAGCAGTACATTTATAGCTGAGTCAAAACCATCTGTCACATATAGCTTGAAAACTTAAATTTACATAAATTCCTGCTTATCTCAATTTACACTTCACAGATTTCCACCACTGAATTTGTATTTGTTCTATAGAAGACTCTTGGTCACAAAAGTGGCAAGGAATAAAAGGTCAAAAGAGAAATCACAAGGACAATATATATTTCAGGTCAAAGCCCATAAACCTATGTTTTAGGGGTTTTGGCCCTAGCTGCACAAAATAATTTTCTCCCAGTCTGTAAAGTCAGCAAAAGTAGCTTCACTGAATTACTTTCACCCTTTCATGGCTCACCACATTTCAGTTCTACAGTCCTAATTGCTCCTTTTTTATTATTATACTAAATACTGTAATTAGTAGTTTGTGGAATCCTTTAGAATGTATGCATCTCTTCCCTGCTTACCATAAACCGTTGGTTGTAATATATTATACCATGATTCCCCCCAAAACGTGCACGCTGATTGGCCAGCGTGCCCGTTGTAAATCGAGTTATACTAATGGAAAAGGTCCGATGCCGGACTTTTTCCATTAGTATAACTCGTTTTAAACACTGTCCGCTATGTTAAATGGGTTTAACATAGCGAGACAACTTTAAAATAAGCAACGGAGATCTCCGTTGCTTATTTTAAAACGTCTCATGTTAAACCCATTTAACATAGCGATGTTAAAAACAACAGAAAGCAAGATCTCCGTTGCTTTTTAGTGTCTTGCTATGTTAAATGAGTTTAACATAGCGAGACAGTTTTAAAATAAGCGGAGATGTCCGTTGCTTATTTTAAAACTGTCTGCATGTTAAACTCATTTAACATAGCGAGACATAAAAAGCAACGAGATCTTGCTTTCTCCGTTGTTGCCCACAACTCTGATGTACTGCAGGCGCAGTACATCAGAACTGCCGGATGCCAGACATCTCGGAAGGGCAGTAAACAGGCATTATACTATGCCATTATTTAAGAAAAGTAACAGTTTCTTTTCTTAAATAATGTCATGGTATAATAGCAATAACACGCCTGGGTGTGGGTAATGCTAAATTACCCGCGGTTGGCTTTGTTTGGTCCCTCGGGCTTCGCCCTCGGGACCAAACCACGCCAACCGTGGGTAAATTTAGCATTACCCACACCCAGGCGTGGGTTATTGCTATAATAGCTGACCATCACAGTGAACATTACTAAGTATCAATCAAAGACAGTAAGAAGTAAACTGGAGGGACAGACATTCTCCTAACGTGTTATGACCACCAGTTAGTGTACTGTAGTAAATGACATGCTATTACTATGGGAAAGTAACAGTTCCTCAAATTTAGAGATAGTTTCTGTGTTAAACCATTAGCTTTGAAGCTGGCTGGTCTGTTGAGCAAAAGAAAGAAGAGTCATATTATGCAATGGGAGAAAATGGTATTTGATAAAGGAATGTGAGATGCAATAGGGCAGGAGGTCTAAAAGTAAAAAAAAAGTACACAGAGGGGAAATATGACAAAAAGATGTGGTCAGCATAACTCAAGGAAGAAGTAAAGTGAGACGTATGGGAAAAGAGTGGATTCTATACTCTGTAGGACATCAATGGACTGGGAAGAGAGAACAGTGAATGGTCAGTAATGAGATGACACGGCAACAAGTCATTTGGAAAGTCAGAGGAAATCTGGCAAAAAAAATATATAAGGAATACAAAAGTTGTTTTAAATGCTTGAGGGAAACAAAGAAGAATCCCCACCAGTAAGTGGGATACTGGAATCAGGTGAAAAAAGCATGATGCTCCCAGAAATGTCAGACACATATTAATTATATTTCCACCTCTTTATTTACAGATGTTTGGGAGGAAAAAGTTCAAGTATGAAGTCAAGTTAAAGTAAGAAGGCCTGGATAGGTGAGGCAGCTCCATTGCCATAGGGAGATAAAGCCCTGACTATGACCAGAGTGACCAATGTTTGAGTAGTGACATGGGTGCCTTCCAGATCTGGCCTGGGGGGTAGGACTGCCTATCTTTGGGGGGAGGAAGGGGTTGAGTAGGTTTTTCTATGCCACAATCCCTCAGAAGAGGTGAAGTGCTGATATTTCAGGGACAGTCCTGTGGCTTGCTTTTTGCTCACTGAGCTGTGAACACAGTAATCTCACTTAGCAAGTACATAGACGTATGCGCATGCATGGATACACATGAGGGGCCACTGTGGCTACATTGGTTGCTTTTTCCCTGCAAAGTGAGAAGTGCTAGCACTTAAAACAAAATGCCATCATTGTCCGGATGCCAGAAAAGGCACATGCAATCACTATGACTGTCTGAATGACTGCTCCTCCTGATTTGGAAAAGGCCTCATATTGGACAGATTCAAACAAAAAGCATACACAAAAACTTGGACAGCTGGGGTAGAGATGAGGTAAGTGTCACAGGTGGAAATATGGGCATCAAGGGGGGGGGACATGTGGGTGAGATGCATTGTCATCTTGTTTTCCTAAGGAAGAGAAACCATTGAAGAGCCTAGCCCAACTTCCCATGTGCTCCAAAGCACTCTCTAAATAAGTGACTTGCTGAAGTCACAAAGTAGGCAAATTAAGGTTCAAGGAATCTAACCCTGTACCTTAGGAAGCAGCTTGTTAATAGCTTACAACCTTAATCCTCTGCACTAACTTCCAGACTTCTATACTTTGCTGTAGCACTACAAAAGGAGAAAGAATCCATGGAGGAGATGGACAATTATAGGTTGACCCTTTCACTTATGTCCCTACAAAGGTGGTAATGATTCTAGATACAAGTGCCTTAACAGAAAACAGAACAGTCTTACACAGCACAAGTCTCATTACTCTAGTGTGGTGCATAGCATATGAGAAAGTGAATTTATAATTAATGACATGGTCGACCACTGAAGTGTACACAAATGCAACAGTAAAGTTACTGCCAGGACACTACTTTAAAAGATGAGTTTTTTTCTTCAGTTGTAATAATATGTCTGAGGCCATATCTAGAATGAAAGAACTTAATTTAATTTACTTAAAAGTACCGCATAGTTAAATGGCCAATTGCACAGTACAATAATATAAAATGACTGACTTCAGAATGTTTACTTTCAAACTGGGCTCCATATTTAATGTACAGAACAATTTTAGAATGAACCACCAATTAAATACTGTGCATGAGTGAGGCTTATGAATAACACATAAGGATTACTATATGTCCATTACCATATTCTAGCAAGCTATAGGTCACCATCTATGTCAAATGAATCCCACAGCTTATACCTAGACCTAATGGAGGCACTCACCATCCAACCAAATACCCTATTCATGGGACACTTCAGCTACTCCTCTATAGACTGGGAAACATACACTTCCTCCAATTTGCAGGCACAATGTTTCCTGTACTTTAGTAACACAAATACCCTTGACCAGCTAGTGCACACTCTAACCAGAGGTTCAAACATACTGGACCTATTACTCACCAATATGGGACAGCTCTGCACCCAGAGCTGGATCTAGCATGAGATGATCTAGGCATGGACTGCTGGCTTGGGGGGGGGAGGGCTGGCCACAATATTAAATTAATTAAAAAAGTAAAACTTTTCTTCACAGTGTAATTAAAAAAGAGAAGTCAAAGATCCAGATACCAACTTAGCACTTTCATCCACTTTTAATTCAACTGGACTCCATCAGAAACAGAGTCACCCATCACACAAGCCCATAAATACAAAATTTCAAACGTCACATGATAGCAAACCATTCAAAATTTAAAGGCACATTTCAATATAAACCACATTAGTACACAGATGCTAAGACTAAAGGCAGTATAACCCTACCTTAGTAAACTTTAATATAAAAAGTACTTTAGTATAAAAAATACTTATTTACAAATGTTCTAAAAAGCAAATAAATAATTAAATAATACAAATAAAGTTTCGAGGTCTTTGTGCTTGTAAAAAGCACTTTATATTAACCATTTCGTTGAGACCTGGGGGCTGATCAGCCACCAATAAAATTTGCCAAAGACTTTCATGACATTCTAAAGTAATCTTAAAATTACCACTAAACAAACTGGCATCTAATTGGTCCAAAACACAAAAAGAAAATTTCTTCAAATCCACACAACTCAATGAGTGTCTGACTAGCGCATTAGAAGGGTCTTTGTTCTTAATAGCCAAAGTATGTTCATAAAGCCTCCTAAGTAAAGCTCTGATGGTTTTTCCTACATAAAAATATTTACAAGAATTACAGATAGCCACATAAACCACATTTAATGTGTCACAAGTACAACGCCCCTTAGCCCAAAAAGTCCTGTTGATGTGTTTAAATTCGATATATGAACCCATAATAAATATACATTGTCGACACTGTCCACATGGGTAAGTGCCTGGGTTGTCAACTTTTGACTTATGCTCTCGGCTGTTACCTTCAAGAATGGATTTAATGTTATCTGTCTTCTTGTACGTGAACAATGGTTTGTTACCCAAAATTTGAACTAAATCTGGATTACCCAGAATGATCTTCCAGTTGTCAAAAAGAATGGACCTTATCATTACCATTTCATTAGATATTGGCATGGGGAATGCCAACCTATAATTCACTGTTTTTTCGTGTACAATCCTAGGAATAATTACTATAGCTGCAGACTCAGACTCTTTGTTGTTCATACCTTCACTACCCAAAATTGGTCATGCTATGTTGTCTCTAAGCCCCATAACCACATAAATGATGTTATCCAACCAGAGTCATAACCCCTCTGTTGAAAAAAACAAAATAATTTCCTGACCTCATTAATAAAAAACAAATGGTCACTAGTTAAACGACTCAAACATATGAATTGTTCCTTAACTACTCCACGCTTCACATGACTAGGATGTAAACTGTCTTTGTGTAAATACTGATTCACAGATGTAGATTTCCTGTAAATCTGACTAACAAAATCCTGGTTAAGGGAGTCTATTTTCAAATGGATATCCAAAAAATCTATCGCATTACCAAAATATCCAATGGTAAACTTAAGAAAGTTAGTTGAATTGTTCAAATCACAAACAAATGTAGAAAAGGACTCCATATCACCCCTCCACAAAAAAAAAATAAATTATCAATGTAACATCTATAAAAGATGATGTTGTCAGCCATGGCATGTGTGGTAAGATGTTACAATTCCCACATGGCCATGACTAAATTAGCAAATAAAGGGGCTACTCGTGACCCCATGGCCACACCAGAGTTTGTTAAAACAAAAATCTTCAAACTTGAAAAAATTATTCTAAAGTATAAGTTCCATGAGGACACAGACAGTATTTACCATGTCATTGCCGGATTTATATTACCATATCGAATGGTAACAATATTGAATACTTGTATGAGTGAAAACGCAGAACGAACTTCTTTTTTTGGGTTGCGGTATAGTGAGAATTGGAATATTTGCCCTTTCCTTACTGTAGTGCGACCTCAGAGTTGGAATATATATTTAGCGGGGGTGGGGTGGGGGGAGCAGCCCCCCCCCACAATAGCAAGTTCGTTCTCCTGCGTTTTCACTCATATGAGCATTCGATAATGTTACCATTCGATATGGTAATATAGACGCTCATTGCCAGTGTTAGCATACTGACTTAAATACTCTCTTAACAAATTCAAACTACTTTCCTGTTCAATACATGTGTATAATGAAGTCACATGAAGTGAAGCGAAAGTAAAAGGAAAATATTCCCAGTTAACCTAGACAAAAGTTCCAACAAATGCCAAGAATCACATAAAAAATATTTACACTTTTGTACAACAGGATTTAAAATGTCGTCTAACCAAATAGACATAGGTTCTGTCTTAGAAAAGGAGGATGTTCTCTTATCTTTGTGGGCTTTAGGTATGCCAAATAGTGTCGCCAGTTTAGGGAACTCCACCTGCAAAGAATTGTAGGTAGAATGATCAATGTTCTCCTGACTTGAATAAATCAAACAGAATAATGTCTACATTAGTAAAACTTTGCTTAATAAACTCTGGGGTAACAACCCTATAACATGTCTCATCCCCCAACAATCTCAAGAACTGTGGTCCGCAGAGTTCATGACTACTACAAAACTCTCTGTTATCAGCCTTCATCACTCGCAAATCACAGTTGTTGGCCAAATCTTTCAAGGCTGCTAACTCATTGAGTGGGAGATTCTGCACACCTGAATGCTTAGTACACAACATCCTAAACTGCTTTTCACACAAGGTGTTAAAAGCCTGTAATGTGGGTGTAGCACTGGGTTACAGACACTTCTTCTTGCCACAGTCTCATTATTGTCTAAACCTTGTATATCTTCAAAAATATATTTGAGGTTTAATTTACGTGAATAAAGTTTTAAATCCATGATGAGTCTAGACATATTAACAGTGTAAAAAAGAGAAATGTTTCTTCATGTCTGCCTCCATTGCATTGTGTCTGTGTACATCTTTTCCAGCCAATGCAGATATACACAAGAGCTGAAAAGCAGACCACACATGGGGGCTTTACTAACAAGCAAGCTTTCAGACTTGGATATTAATGCGCTGACTTGGAGCTGTATTTTCTAACTTGAACTGCTCGGAGGACAAACTTAATTACAGGTACAGCAGCTTTATTTTTTAAAGAGCTGACTTTATGAACAAATGAGCTTTCATACTTGTAGCTTTATTTTTTATGAATCTAGAACTTGAAGTGCTGGACAAAGTGCGAGTGCACGTACGTGAAATGCCCTAGTTAGAGATGGCAGGTTAATTAATTAACTTGCTCAGACTCAAACCCTGTACCTTGATTACAGGAGACAAGAGCCTTATTTCTCTACACCAACAACCAGATCCTTAGAGACAGGTTGTCGTTAGACCTAGTTGAAATGTTCTGAAATGGATACCATTGTCATTTATTGATTCATACATTTTATATCACTGCAACAGGAAAAATGTTCAAACTACACATTTGAAATGCACTCTTAATAAATGTTGGTTTATTTAACTAGAAATAAGCCATGCATTTCTGTTTGGTCCTCAAAATGTATGCAGGGGGCCCGTGGTTTGAAAATAGCCCAGGGAACAATATTCACTTAATCTACCACTGGACGGGTGCATTTTCAACGAATGTGATGTGAGCTTCAAAGGAAGAGACGTAAACTGTTACTCATGCAAAGTCTGTTTTAAGTATGGAACTGTTTTGTTTAGCAAATGGCCATCAGTGTTTCTGCTATAAAAGTTGAAAGCAGTGTTAGTAGCCCAACAGGTAGCATAGTTGTTTTAGGGTTCTAATCCCATATCATGTAGAAGGATTGCTGACAGTATAAGGGTGCTGCTGCACTCCTGAGTGGCATCCTATGGATGATATGTTAAACCAAATTTTTTACATTTCTCTCAGCTGTCGACAAGAGTAGGGAGAAGTTCCTCAATGCCCTAGTCAGCATTTCCTGTAGTACTATAAATACCAACAAGAGAGTCACCTGAAAAGAGGCTACTAGCCTAACGAGACTAATCTCATCAAAGGATAAATAAATTAAACAATTTAAATTAAAAAAAAAGATTTAAATTAAATCCATATCTATGTCTTCATTTCAATAGTAAAGATGAAAATAGCATGTATGCTGACATTTCTGAACAGTTTTTATGGTAATTGGGGGGAGGGAGACAAGTAATAGGATACCAGAGTGGCTATATGGGGGGCCTGGTCATTTACACTGCCTGGGGCCCCATTTGACAATGATCCAGCTCTAGCTGCACCCCCCCATGTCACATCCTCACTTGTGAAGTCAGATCACAAGGCTGCCTCTTTCAAAATAAAAATCAGCATTGAAAACCCAGCAAAACCTGTAACAGTTAGGAATTATTCTAAAGCAAACTACATTCTGTTAAGTGACAGTTTGTCAAAATTCAGTGCCCCTCCAAACCCTGAGTTCACAGCAAGCTATGCAGAATTTTTCACAGAAACTCTGTACAACTATGTAAATGTCTTTATACAGACTGCTGTTCCTACCAGAAGTGAGCCCAAAACAAACTCTAAAAACAGGCCACACTGGTGGAATCCTAACCTTTGCAGGGTATATAACAAAAGGAAAGAAGTCATTGCCAAAATCAGAAAGAGCAACTCTCAAAAATGGCAAGAGCTCACCAATTAAACTAAATGAGAAACTAACAGAACTAGTTAAATGCAAGGCCAATTACAAGGTCAAAATAGCCTATCAGACTAAAGACAACCACAAGGCCTTCTACAGCTATGCCTGAAACCTTAAAGATAACACACAGCAGTGTGCTGAACAGGTGATGCATGGTACCACCTTTACGGAGCAGAGTGATGTAGTAAATCTGCTGGCTGACAAATTCAGGTTTTATTTATGTAACCTTTGGTTACCAGGAAAGTCCTTATTTTATTTACTTATTAAACATTTGTTTACCAGGAAAGTCCAACTTGGAACAAGCCAATTTTCAGGGGAGGCCCAGAGAGAAACACTCCAAACACATGTCTTTGTATCATTTGAGGAAACCCACATGAACGCAGGGAGGACATGCAGACTCCACACAGAAGGCACCCGAGCTAAGAATCAAACCGGAGCACCTCTTGTTTGAGGTGACAATGCAAACTGCTGCACCTCTAAGCCACACTATGCAGATCTAACTTTACCCTCCAATCTCCCCCCACCTCCCCCATGAAACCCCTACTAGCATACTTCCCCAACTATTATCAGGAAAAAGGTAATGGAGGCACTTGCTAAGACCAAAAACACAGCTTCAGAAAGCCCAGACAATATCCTGGGTTGCCTTCTAAATAACCTAAAACATGACCTATCAGGACCACTTGAGACACTCGCTTTTCAATTACAGCCTCAAAACAGGCTTTGTACCATGTGAGTGGAAGACTGCAACAGTCTTAAATCTTCATGAGGGTGGACTATCAACTCTCCCCAGAACCTATAGACCCATTAGTCTGATTAGTCTAATATGCAAAACTATGCAAAGAATTATCATGGAAATGATCATCTCAGACAGTGGCAACATACAGACACTGGACCCATCCCAATTTAGTTTTGTCAAAGGAAAATCATGCCTACTTGACCTGGTAGACTTCTTTGAGGTGATCACCAAGGAAATGGATGAGGGGAAAACAGTGCATGCTGCCTACTTAGACCTGCCTAAGGCATTCAATATAATACTCCACTCAGGTATTGTTGACAAACTCATTGAACTAGGCATAAATCACTACATAACTCGCTGAATTGCCAGCTGACTCAGATAGGACCCAGGAAGTCAGGATTGGTTAGATCACTTCTACCAAAAACTGGTCACCAATGCAGTACCTCAGGGCTCAGTGTCAGGCTTGCTCCTGTTTGGCATCTACTTTTTGGAGGTGAAGGCTACTGTCAAGAGCATCTGGCTCACGAAGTTTGCAGACAACTGCACCGTAACTTTTTTCACCAGTCATTTGTCTGTGTTAGATTCCCCCATGACCCTAACATTCTGCAAAAGGGTCTAACACAGACAAATGACTGGTGCCAAAGCCACAGATAAAGAAAGTCAATACCAAAAATTGCATTATAGTGCCTTTTGTGAAAAAATCCACCCAGGTTATTCCATCAGTAAGACACCCCTAAGTGTTGACATAGTACTTAGGGATCTGGGAACATATGTAGATAGTAATTTATGCTTTGACCAAGGTGGTAGGAAAATCATTCTGTGTCACCCAACTTGTAAGTAAGTGTATGGCATCCAGGTCCAAGGAAGCTATAATACCACTATATTCAGCCCTTATCAAACCCATCATTGAGTACAATGCCCCTTTTGACATGTACCTGACCAGGCATTTGCCACAGCTGGAATACTCATAGAGGTTCATCACCAAGAGAATCCAAGGTATTAACACATTGTCCTATACAGACTGCCTTAAAGCCCCATCGCTATACTCACTCTCCTACAGGTTACTGGGAGGCAATCTATGCCTGGCATATAAGACATTCTCAGATCTAGACCTGCCTGAACTTTTGCACATCTGCAAAACAAATAGCACCAGAAACACTAGATCCAAGGATTTAAACTTTGCTTGCAATGTAAGTAGAACATGCTGGTGAGACAGATATGCTCTGGAATAGGGTCCCCATCCATGTGAAGCAGAGTCCATCCCTAATCTTATTCAAATGTAACCTTGACCATTTGATGGGAAACTGAAAATGTATCCCCAGTCTGGACCCCATATCTCTGTTAGACAGAGCCCAAGAGTAAATATTCCATAACTAACATCCTCCACCCCACTAAACCTTTAGCAGCCTCCTAACATACCCCTGCAAATAGACAACCATGTTACACTGGGACAAATTTGGGTGTGGTTGCATGGGTAGGCTTATAAAGATCCTGGTGGTCATTAGCCTAGTAGCCTAGTATATACCTACAAATGTATGACTCTGACAATGTGCGATGCAGATGTCATCATATAATTGCACTTCAGCTAGACATGTGCTGCTGTACCCAGGATACTACAATGGATAAGGAACCGGTTGTCAGCTGACAAACAAAAGTATAGTACAAATACACAAGAAATTCACAAATGATCTTTCCTAACAGTGTGGCTAGTCACTAACAGGCATCAAACCTGCATACTTCCTTACATCCATCAACAGCTAACCTGTTTAAAAGCATTTAGACTATTCTTTACATTAATATTATACAACACAGTGTTCTCTCTTATACTATAAGAGTTCAAGCACTGTCTGCTAGAGTCCCAGTATCTAATTGCCAGTTATTTACAGAAGTTTCTGCCGGTAATCAGCAAATGTTACAGAACAGTGTTTTACCTCCAGATGGGAGCTCTAACACCGCCCAATCCCTGATTTCTGTGTGTACACCAAATTCGATGTCTCATTAACTCAGGAAAAGCATATGTGCATCTGAGTTTGTTCAAATTTCAGTACACAGGTGAGTATTTAGTTAGGAGTAGATAAGAATGTGAGTACCTGGATAATCACCAGGTAAAAGATGACATTTGATGGACCTACTCTCTGTCATTCTTGGGTGTTTCATTTTTTAGGCAGTTCTCAAGGCGTTTCCATATGCTGACCTGTTTGCTATTAAACAGAACTTGTCTCTGTCCTTGTATTTAACAAATTCCAGACCTGTACCTTGCTTTACAAATGTCCTTTTACAGATTATATGTTTATCAAAGGATAGATGTTGAAAGGTGGCATATCATTGCAACAGTCAACATTATTGCCTCAGAACACTTGTTTTACTAGCCTCAATTCTTGGCTACAGTGTTTGCTGTCTGGAATCAGTACATCCTCCCTTTCTCCACATGGACTTGCATCACGTGCTTGAAGTTCCTCTCATGTCATGATTATATAAGTGAATTGGCAGTCCTCCAAAATACCTACAGATTTGCCTGCAATGCATGGTTGTGTGCACCTTATAAAGGGCTGGCATCCCATCTAGGGCTAGTTTCTCTGCCTTACCCCCAGTAAGCATCAGGATAGGTTCCAGTTCTTCCATAAGACTACATAAGATTAAGTGTTTAATCAGAAAATGAAAGAATGAATGAATAAATGAATACAGATAGTGAGAAGCAGTGGTCCCACAGTGCTTAGCATTAGGGTTTGTTGTTTCAGCATATTTGCATGTGACATAGTGAGTGAGGAAGTCAGAAATACAATCAGTATGTCAGAAATGACAATAAAACCCAGGATGTACTCAGTGATGCAGAAGCCATCAAAAAGGACCACGTAGTGGTTAAAAGGTGGGCACAGGGAGATAGCAAGTATGAATCTTTGAGGATCTTGACGTATGGGTCAAACAGATCTAGAAAAGGGTCTTGGAGTGATCAATACACACAAACTTTATCATGTAGTATAGTGCAAAATGGATATGGAGAACAACAACCAAATGATAGTCTAAATTTTAAAGATAGATGCTCAAAGGAAATTATTGCCATTCTTTTAATTTACCCCTGCAGTGTTCTGGAGACTTAACAGAGAAGAACATCAAACTGGCGGGTGGTCTGAAGAGGAGAGGAGAGGGACAGGGTGGACACATGAAGAAAGGATGCAGCTACTACCATGAAGTAATTTGGAGGAAAAATGCAAATGGGGTGACAAAATATGGACTCACTGTGTTGACAGTGGTCAGATGGATATGAAACAGCTGAGAAATGAAAGAAAGGTGGAAGAATGGCAGTGTGTGGAGCTGAAAGTAGGAAAATGTGTGTCAGATTTAAAGAACTAGTCCTTAATGAAAGAGTTTGTGAAGTGCTGGCTCTGATTAGAGTAAACAGGTGGGCCTGATACACCACTGATCTTGTCATATCAACATCTTTGTTTGTTTAGATATTTATACAAAAACAGGCATACTGTGCACAGTGTCAGCATTTGTTGTTGTTAGATATACATGTCCTGAATTTCAGACAGCACCAACATAAAATAAATGTTTTTTTCCATCACTTTACACTCAGTGTATTTTAGTATATTTTTTTACTAGTAACTTTATTGCTGTTCCAAAACATAAAATACAAAGTATATGAATCTTGCAGTGATACAGAAACTTTACAAACCAATTTAGAAAAGACACCTGTTTACAATGTGTACAATACATGTCAGAAACAATGGCAGTGACATGAAAAAAATGACACACACAAAAGGTTAAGAAATTATACATGAAAAAAAAAATGAAAATGCTCTCTAAATAATTACAAGTCAACAGACAAATTATATAAATCTTGTTTCCACAGTTTTATTAGATTTAATACTTTAGATCAAGGGTTAATAAAAAATAGAATTAGAAGATAATCTATATTTTTTTCTCAAATCTTTTTTTAATTTTTAAATACATTTGAATGAATTCCATAGTATTTATACATGGGTCTATATTGCAACATCAAACGCTAAAAACAGAGAACGATGTTACATCGACACATTTTCAGCGAAAGCTGAAAATGTTGAATCCACAGAACAGCGATTTCTAGGGAAAAAAAAAAAAAAACATTACACACTTCCAAACAAATAACTAAATACACATATGCATATAACCCAACCATACATTTAACGAAAAAAAAAAACAGTAAACATTTTAAACCATATGCACTTACCTTAACCCGTACCCTAACCCTAAGGTCAGTAACTCTCGCATATTTACATAAACAGCTCCAAACACATACACACTTACCTTAACCCTAAATCTAGCCCCCCAAAACAAAAGTAAACAGCTGAAAACACATATACACATAACTCAACCATACATCTAACACAAAATATAAAACAGTAAACACTTTCATACATATGCACTTACCTTAACCGAACCCTAACCCTAAGGTTAGTAAATGTTGCACAATCATGCTCGGGAGCTATACCAGACAAGGGTCCACACTACACTTCAGAACACGGCAAAACAATGAAGCGGTCCAGCAACTTCTTTCCCAGGGAAAGAATTAGCTGAACAGCTGCTTCGCTGTTTTGCCTGTTCGCTCTACATGTGTCGACAAAAACGCATTTGACATAATGCTTTTTCATTGTACTCATAGGAACCCTTTATACATAACATCTTAAATAACTATGTTCACTATTTACATTAACCTGACACTATAACAGATCTTAATGTATACAGTTACTGATCAATTCTGATCAATTATTGTATAGTGTCAATCAACGATAAGACTTTTCACCAAGGGTTGTTGATAAATGGCTTTGGATAAATTCTTAGTTCTTTAATTTTAATTTCCAATAATGCTGTGGTCTTCAGTAGGCTGTAGAAGTCTTCCAAAGTTGGTATTGTGCTTGTATTCCATCTTCTTGTTATACAATTCCTTGAAATTGCAAGTATAGTCCATATTAGATACGTCTGACCTATTCAAATAAGGACCTTCGTTCACATTTAATAATACAAGAGCTTTAGTTGTTACTAAATAAAGCTTGTAGAAAGTTATTAATACCATTCCAAAATGGCTTAATTTTAACAAAATCAAAGAAAATGTGGTTCCAATCTGCATTGTGTACTTGCTCACATCTCCAACATATTCCTTTTATGGAAGAGCTAATTTTACTAATTCTGTCTGGGGTTAAGAATGCTCTTTGCAAGCATTTCCAATTAAAAACTTTCAAGTATTTTGTAAAGGATGTATATTTTATCGATAATAAGATATTTGTTTCAATAACTTCAGTTAACTGTAGTGAGAGTCCTTTTGTTATATATTTCCAATATGAAGTTTTGGGTGTTGTTTTACAGTTTATCAATATTTTGTAAAATTTTGAAATACTGTTTGCCATGTCAAAGTCATTATATATGATTTCATATATGTATTTCGTAAATGTAGGCATTTCTTTAAATGAAGAATTGTTAATTATTCTGCTTAAATCTTGTGAATATGACAGAATACACTGTAAAGTTAGCCAGTCCTGTTGTGGAATTTTGTATGTTGTTTTCATTACTTGCATATCTAAAACTTTTAGTTCTTTGATACGTTGGAGCCAGCAAACAAATCCTTTCTGTTCCCAGGAATTAATAATTTCTCTATATATTGTATGTGGAAAGTTCTTTGTGACTATAAATGGTGATAAAAGATCAAACCAGATTTGTAAATCTCTATTTACATTAATAATTTTCCTAAATGAGTCAATGTAATAATTAATCATATGAGTTTTAGTGGGTTTAGTTATATATTTATATATATTTAGTTATATTGCATACTAATACATAATATGTGCCATGGCAAATTGTTTTTATCTGTTATTTGAATTTTTTTTGTAAATCAAATTCATTTATTGATATTACAGTTAGTAATTCTTTCCAATTTGCAGAGTAATTTGGACATATCTAATCTGAGATTGTTTTCGATATTCATGCTTTTATATATGTTTCTATATCAGGAAAGTTTAATCCTCCCTGTTTCCATGGTCTGATATGATGTATTAAAGCTATTATGTTTCTTTTGGGAAACCATAACAATTTTATTAGGCATGAATTTATTTCTTTAAGTATATTCCTTTCTGGTAACAGTTGTATTACCAAGGCTATATATAGGATCTTGGTGAGTAAAACCATTTTTATTAACTGTAGTCTATCTTCAAATGTTACTATTATTTTGTTCCATTTTTCCACAGATCTTTTAATTGTATTGATGATATTATTGTAGTTTTTTTAGACTAATTCATTATTATGCTTGTACAACTCAATTCCTAGATATTTTAAGGTAGATTCTTGTTTCCCTATGATATGATTCCCCTTAGTCTGCAGTTTTTTTATTTAAAAATAAAAAAATGATTTTGATTTATTGAAATGGAGTCCTGAAGTCATGTGATTTTTTTCAATTAATATATCTAATTCTTCTAATGTGTCTTTTGTATTAGATAATGTTAGTAATATGTCATCAGCAAATAGCATTACTTTAGAATTGTATTGTTCATAAACATCTATTCCTTTGATATTTATCTTGTTATGAATTGAATCTGCCAATATTTCAATAGCCAGAGCAAATAGAATCGGTGACATGGAACATCCTTGTTTAGTGCCTTTTGTTATATATATAGATTCAGAGTTAAAAGGACCTAACTTGACATATGCTAAATTTTATATATATATATATATATATATATATATATATATATATATATATATTTTTTTTTTTTTTTTCTTTAGGAGATGAATAAAGGATGCAGTAAATTTAAAGAGCATTAGGATTTTGAATAAATAGTCCCAATTTAGAGAATCAAAGGATTTCTCTATATCTAAGCCAATTATGAGTGTTTCCTTATTTTCTTTATTACCATAATCTATAAGAAATATTATCCTTTTAATATTGTCATGTGTGTGTCTAAGATATATAAATCCAGTTTGATCATTATTTATTGTTTTGGATAGTGGTATTTTCATTCTGTTAGTTAATATTGTCATAAATATCTTATGATAATTATTTAATAATGATATAGGTCTATCAGAGGTACAGAAGTTTGGGGATTTGTTTTCTTTTAGGATTGGTGTGATTAAGGAATATCTCCAAGAGGGTGGTATCAAAGCTTGTGACTGAAATTCTAATAGAGTTTTATGGAAGAGGGATAGTATCTTTGAAGGAAAAGTTTGTATATTTCCATAATTATGCCATCTAGACATGGAGCTTTATTATTTTTACCCTCTTTTATTGTATCTGTAATTTCTTTGTAGGATATGGGTGCTTTCAGATCTAGTTTTAATTTTTCTGTTTTTTTTTTTATATTAGAACATCTTTCATCTAGATTTAATTGATCAATATGTATATTTTCTTTTTGGAAATGTTCCATACAGTGATTTCTATAGGCATCAAGAATGTCACCTATATCTGAGACATTTTCCCTTTCTTTTCATGGAAGATACTTTTAATGTTATTAGTATTTGATTGTATTTTGATTCTTGTTGATAAATTATGTAGACATTTGGGAGAAGTGGCCAAGGTATTAATTTTTTATATTTTCTAAAGCTAAACTAGTTTTGTGTGTTAGAATTTCATTGTATTTATTGTTTAATACTTACTTCTACTTTCTTTTTCATCTCCAAATGATTTAGATTTTTTTCAGCTTTAACTGACAAAAGTTTGGATTGTAGATCTAATAATTCTGAATACCATTCTCTGATTTTTATACCAAGTTAGGGTTTTACCATATATGTAAGATTTTAATGAGTCCCATATCATTATTTTATTTATCTCTGTGGTGTAATTAATATATATGAAGAACTGTAATTCAGATAATAACCAGGGTTTGAACTCTTTAATTTTAGTTTTACATGCTGGAATTCTGGAGTTAAAGATCAATGGTTTGTACCCATTTTGAAGTTTTAGTATCAATGAATTGTGGTCTGAAAAGAGGCATGGAGTGACTGAGAAATTGATGATTTTAGAATGTAAGTCATGGGCAGCAAATATTTTATCTATTCTAGTTTTGGTACCAAATCTGTGATCTTGATGGGAAAACAACAAAGATTTATCTTCTTTAAATTTGAAAGTATCTACAAGATGAAATGTTTTTACCCACTTGTTTAAAACTTTTGATACAGCAGATGTACACAGCGGTCTTTTATTTGTAGTTTCAGAAATATCAAATATACAGTTAAAATCTCCTCCTAATATTAAGTTGCCTTAATAATTATTGGAAATTAAATCCAAGTGTTTTTAACAGTTCCTGTTCCAATGCCTGGGAACCAATATAGATTGGCTAGGGTCCATATTCTGTTATTATATTTAACTATTACTAATGCCATAAGGCCTTCTTTATCTTCATACTTATAAATGATTTCTGGTTTAATCAGATTTATTTTCCATAAAATTGTTACCCCTTTTGTCTTTGTCTTATAAGTGGATTGCGCCAATATCTTACACTCCTTAGGATTCCATTTGTAATTGTCATTTGTTCTGAAATGAGTTTCTTGAAGGAAGACAATTTGTGCTTTGTTCAGTTTTAAATATTTCAGTAGATTTGATCTCTTGCTAGGATTGTTTAAGCTGTTGGTATTTAAAGATAATAAAGTTAAATCCATCTCAGGTTATTTAGACTATCCCCAGGATTTACTAATCTTCCGTGTAAGACTAGATTAGTCTTACATGGAAGTGCCAGTCTAAGAGTATGACAGCAGCGTGCCATACATATTAATGAGGGCATGCTGCCTCAACTCTAAAGCTTACATGGAGCATGGACAAGTGTAGGGGGCGTGTTGGACTGCCGAGCAGTTAAAAAATCCACGCCCCCTGCAATGAAGAAACACCGCAATGTCAAGTTACATGAGCGAGTCCACTCACATGTGCACAATGTAACACTACACTCCCCCATATGTTAAACAACTGACAA
Organism: Protopterus annectens; assembly: GCF_019279795.1. Lineage (NCBI taxonomy): Eukaryota > Metazoa > Chordata > Ceratodontiformes > Protopteridae > Protopterus > Protopterus annectens. The sequence continues at coordinate 1,837,380,899 of NC_056743.1, read as the reverse complement.
AATTAAAAATTTAAAGATTTTAAATGTTTTTTTATTTCATCCGATATAGCTGCACGTATCTGCGCGTATTTGCGTGGGTTTGCCCATTGCTTAGCTACAATTAGCAGTTTAGACACCAGAAGAGGATAATAATAAAAATATATGCAAATTAAGCAAAATAGCGATAGCGTAGTGGTTAGAGCCTTTGCACAAAGAGGAGGCATTCCCGGTTCGAGTTCCACTACTGCACGTTCCAGTTTCTGTTGGAAATCTGTATACAAAAATATTTCCTGACATTTTTTATGTATAAGTTTTGTAAAAAGCATTGAAAAATTAAATGTAGTAGTGAATGAATTATACATATATGAAGGTGAAATGGTTATGCATTCTGAGGCATAAATACCCTATTTTAAGCAATATAAAGTACTGTTAAGCACATTTTACCAGTATTGAGCATATTTAAATCAAATTGCTCGTAGCTGCCCACCGCATTAACCTGTGCAATGTCTGTGCACGTAGCTGCGCACCATGCTAACAAGCGCAATCACAATGTATTTGGGCGTAGCTGCACACCATGCTAACCAGTGCAATGTCGAGTAACGTCGAGCAATGTTGGGCAAAGTCGGGCAAAGTTGAGCAAAGTCAGTTAAACACAGCCACACCTCCTTTACTGTACCTTAACCCGTCAGGTCTGCCCAGTAGGAAAATAAAAAGCAGTGACAGGGCTTGAACTCAGGATACTGAGCACTATAGTCACAGTACTTAACCACTAAGCCATGACAGCATTTCATAAACATGCACTTTCAACAGACACATATCTATCAAAGGAATTTTAAACATTGCCAACATTAGCTAAGCAGGTGTGCCTACAACTGGGTTTTTCAAAACTGGCCAATCACAAATAAATCTGGGAAATGAGGCATATTTAAGCTCCACAAAGGTTGTAGCTTCCTTCTGCAGTCAGCATGGCTGGTGTTGGAAAAGGCACTCGATTTAGAGTGCAACGCTGGGGTATTGAGGAGTCCAAAGTAATGGTTTGGCTCCTTGTCCACAATCATGAGGAAAGACTCCTGCAGGGCCAGTACCAGGGTACCCAATATAAAATGGAGGCCTGGAACAGTCGTGCTCGTGATCTCACCAGTGCCACTGGTGTTCCTCTGACTGGTGAGCAGGTCAGGCACCATTATTCTGACCTGAAGTGATGTAGGGAGGATCAACTGGACCAGTGGATCCAGGAATCCCGTGCAATGCCTAATGTCCCAGTACTGAGTAAGTAGCCATTGTATTAAGTAGTTAAGAATTGCTATGCTTGTCTATACTATGGATAGGTATGTCTCAATATCACTGCATTTACTTCAAAGCTGCAGGTGTCTGGGCTATGAATCAGCAAGCCCTTGAAGATAGGCTGCAAAGGCTGCATCATCAGGCAGGTTAGCAATTATTCTGCATGTACTGTTATATAAAATAAATTAGAGAGCCTTCAAAAAGTGTTTTAACCCAATAAATAAAGGTGTAATAATCCTTTAATAAATGTATAATTCCTGGAGTGCGTCTGTGTCATTTTCTTTGATATGTTGTTGTACTGTTGCAGTCTACAAATAGTAGTGTTGTATTAAGCAGTGTCAACCCACACTTGGGTAGGCCCATATAACGTGGATGAAGGGAGTGCCAGTAGCTTTTATGCATATTTACAGCCCTCAACTGCTGGTTCATGCCCAGCATGTAGAGGTTAATCTGGCACATGAGTAGCTTGGTATTGTTTTCCCCAGAAATGCCAGTGTGCTGCCAGAAATGTAGGGAGCTGTTAACATATAACTGATATTTTCACCTGAACATATCTATATAATAATTATATGAAAGTAGAGCTGTCAGTGTACCATCTTAGCAATAGTGTATGTGAGCAACTCTCAAATTATGTAGCAGTAACATCTGCATCTTGGACAGTTTGCATGTAAGATACAGCTCATGTATATAATGATCTAGCAAAATCCAATTGCACAATATAAGGACATTGGGTGGTGTAATAATACATGTAAGGGACATATAACTGCGGTTAATAGGAATGCAGTGAAAACTAGAAGGATATATAAGCTGTTAATTGAGCTGTCTTTTTCCGCCCTAATGTATGTGCATAAAAAATGCAATTCCACACCTCAGTCAGTATGTTTAATCTCAAAACATTTGTTGGGACATATGTCCTATTGGTTTATAACTATTTGCATTTATTTCTATGCATGTGCCCTGTTAAAATACCACAATATTGGTGGCCTGTTGCCATCAATTCAACCTGCATGCTGTTGTAATGTCCACTATTGTTCTATATATGCATGTGTTATGCTTGCTTTTCAACTGTTGAAAATCTGGTGTGTTGGGTTAATGGGAATACTTCTGCATGCTGTTATAACTAATTGGCAATGCTGTTGACTGTTACTAACCCATATCTTTATTAATCTCTCCAAAAAATAGTTCATATGGGAAGGCCGGTCCCAGCGGACCCACCTGTCCCACCTCAGCTGGCTATGGCACCTGGCACCAGCAGATCCGGTGCCCAGCCTGGGACCTCCTCCTCCATTGGCCATGTGCCACCTTCAGGTGGAAGCACTGAAGGGGATGGGGCTCGGCCCCCCCATGCAAGCGTGGGTGGAGGGGGGCCACCTATCACCCTTCCAATGGTCCGGGCTGTAGTGTGTAGAGAGATTGAACATTCTGTTGCAGAACCTCTATACCAGCTTGAGGCTCGAGTGGCGCAACTCCCGGGTCAGCCTGCCCCTCCTACACAGCCCCCAGCACAGCCATTCTCTGGGCCATGAAAGTGCAGTGGTGACTGCCCATGGGTGGGGACCTCAGTCCCACTGTTTCCATCTGGAGGCTCATGGGCTTGCGATTTCCAAACATCCCTCCCTGTCAAAAGTGTTCACCCACCATATGTGTCATATACCGCCCCTGTATGTCTCTTGTTTGTCTTGTCTGTTTACCTCCCCAACCTACCTCCCCAAATATACCTACTTCTCCTAACCCACATTCCACTCTCACCTGAAAAAAAAAAAGGGCAATCTGCTCCCAAAAAAAAATTACGCCCCATACATAGCTGCCCATTTTACACACGTGTCCACTGGACACATGGAATGTTATTTAATTGGCATTACAACATACTTTGTTGTCCTCACCCCTCTCTCAGGGGTTGAAGCTTTCATATCTACCTCCAAATTTATTGCATATGCACAGCTGTTGCTGCTGAAGAAATGGGCAGCTATGGACCTTCCCTACACCCGTCCTGCACATCCCGAGGTATTTTCTATACTGTCTTTCCCTCTTTGTGCCCCTTTTTCGCCACTTTCCTAACTCCCCATTTTTCTTTTCTTTCAAAGAAATGAGTGCGGGGGTTAGCAGGAGTAAGCACTATTAAGCAGTAGTTAGCAGGTTTGCACGAGTTTGCGCTTGTCTAAGCAATGTGCAGCAATGCGCAAACCTGTGCAAACCCGCTTCCAACTGCTTAAAAGTGCCTTAGTCACTCTGTATGTGAGGGCCCTTGTTCTGCTCAGGAGCAAAATAAAACACCTCTGTCAGTCTCGAACCCCAGACCTTGCACACACTACACAACATGAAGTACCACTAAGCCACGATAGATGTACATCAAGTTGGTGCTTAAATAAATGTATCATTCATCAGAATGAGTGAATGTAAAGGAAAAATAGGAATACCATACCACACAACTTGTTCTGTGGATGTTGACCAACAGTTGTTGTGGGATTACATTACATGACTGTGATAAGAGAAGCAGCCATTCTAGCAGGAAATAATGCTACACCATCACTTTACAACCCCACACAGTATCACAGCAGGACAAACACTGGCATATCTGTTTATGGCAGAGGCCATACCTCCCAACTTAACCTAATTTCCAGGGATGTCCCTGATTTTGAAACACATTTTAGCTCAGTCCCTCTGAATCCCTCCAAAAACTACTGACTTTGGCCAGAAAGGTGGTGAATTGCACTTAATGAATAATGACAATAATTAAGAGTTAGACACTTCTTATACTTCAGAAAAGGTGTATTAATTCATATGCTCTGATTCTCTCAATGTCTCAACTTAATGGCACTAATATTTTAAAGGTGTCCCTGACTTTTTCTTTACTTTTCCCTGAGTCTGTTCAAATATGTACCTGAGTGGTTGAGAGGTGTGGCAGAGGCAGAAACACAGAGGCATATCAGCCTTTCTGCTGTTACACACTGTACAAATAGCTTTGGAAGGAGTTTCGGAAGCATAGCCTTATGTAAGACTACAACACTGGAATACAAATGGATGTAGCCATGTACTGGTAGTAACCAACTGTAAGAATGCCATTGCTATATTGCTGAAAAGACCTGTGTGGTGCACAGACAAACAATAACAGGCTATTCTCTGGTTATCATGTGGATAGGTCTACAGTTGGGAGTTACTCAGACAGACTACTTGCCTTGATACACTAACATGTATACAGCAACCCTGTAAGTCCAGCAAGATAAAATCCACACAATAGTACTTACGCTCTCTGTACTTCTGCAACCCTACCCAAATGTAGAATATACCTGTGTGTGCAGGGTCTACCAAGGATGTATGTAAGCATACTCACAGTACTGAAATGTGTCCAGTTTGTCTGAGCAGCTTGTGCTAATGTCAACACTAAAAAAGCACAAACTGTTTAGAACTGAGTAAATGAATATTCACAGTATAGCAGTTCACAAACAATTCTTGTGCCAAATGAATACATCTCAATAACTAGCTTTGTATGGCAGTTAATTGTAACAGTTGAAATGAAAGTACATATTTCCATGTATCTTGGGGTAGAATTTTGAGAGGTGAGTACATTTCAACACTGACAAGTGGGTACTGGAAGCAGCAACATTAGGTCTGAGTACAAAATGTAAATCTCTGGCTACACCCCTGGCTTCTGATATAAGAACTATACCAGTCTTCTGTCTTAAACAATGATGTCCACAGCAAACAAGGATGATCTTCATCTTGGAAAGCTGAAAGGGCCATGCCTACATGAATTAGCAATTTATAGTACTGGGTTGCTATGACAGTGACTACTGCAATTACTGCACAGCAGGCTGCATGAAATTAGAAAATGGTGGCCACTAATTGGTGCAGAGGCCATCACAAATTCCTACAAAAGCAGGCTGCAATCTCTGCCAACAAACTCAATCACTCTATTGCAGAGACTGACAGAGAGAGAGAGGCAGAGAGAGAAAGATAGAGAAAAGGAAAAAGAAAGAGATATTACCAAATCATACAAAGGAAAGGTATGTGACACATATGTATTTACTGGCATGTAGTAGATGTTATTGAAGAATAGTATACATAATGTGAACCATTCATATGTGGCAGCAGTACTTCTTTATGCACAGATGTTTTGCTTAACTACTGCTATGGACAATACTGTGTGTACCTGTGGGCAGTGGGACATACCTGTGAAATGTGTAGCTCAGCATTAAATGTCAAAGATCTGATCCATGTTATTTGTGTTCTGTACAGTAGTGTGGCCAATGGCTGTTGGGGGGATTAGCGCTGACATTATATAAACATGGGTGTGACAGAACAACACATGCATGATAGTCATATTAAAGTGTAGCTTAGCATTGGCAACTGCTGTAGCAGTCTAGTATGCTTATCTAGCATCTGTTGCCATACATACCCCCCTAATGTTAGTGTGTGTTCCTATGTGATACCTGTTTGTGTTGCAGCAAGGCCCAACAGTTCAGCTGTAAGGTCCAGGGACTTACAACAGTGTGGACCTTGTGTGTGTATGCCACTAACATACAGAGAAATATATATGTGTCATATATATTCATATCTGTATATGTGCATAGAGCAGGGTACATATTGCAACTGTTTGTGAAGGGGGGAGATATATATGTTGGTGAAGGTTAGCATGCACATATTTGTATGTAGGTTTTAGTGTGTGACAAACAAGACAGCATACAGTGCTGGTATATGACATGTGGTGGTTAAACACTGTGGGCGGTTTGTTCAGTTTACAATGTTTTTTTTCTTTTTATTTTTTTATTTATTTATTTATCATTTGTTGACCGGGAAAGTCTGACTAGGTTCCACAGAGCCTGTTTTCAGTGGAGACCCGGGGAGAAATGCTCCAGATGCATGTCTTTGGAATGTGGGAGGAAACCGGAGTACCCGGAGGAAACCCACGCGAACACAGGGAGAACATGCAAACTCCACACAGAAGGCACCCCAGCCGAGAATCGAACCAGTGAACCTCTTGCTGTGAGGCGACAACGTTAACCGCTGCACCACTGCGCCACCCAATATTGAAGCCAGTAAGGCCTGCTAAAGCTACCTGGGCTGTGAACACCTTCAATGCATTTATCCCAAGACTGTGCGATTTTATTACATTACTGTACACCTTACATCCTTTGTATACTTGATATTCTTACTATGAAAGGTGAAATGTATATGTGCCTACATATATATGTATATGTAGACCAATGGATGTGTATATGTATATATATGTATATATAAATATATATATCTATATATATATATATATATATATATATATATATATATATATATATATATATATATATTTATATATATATTTATATATATATATATATATATATATATATATATATATATATATATATATATATATATATATATATATATATATAGTTATATATACTCATACACACCTACATCTACTTGTTGCAATAGATTCTCTGTACTGTTGACTGACTGTGATGGTCAATATGTTTGTGAATACATCAAAGATATGTATCTGTGGGATAGCTTAGTGGGAAACTGTTTATGTCATGGTATTATGGGTCCTTGCTTTGATCCTAGGAAAAGCTGTGTATTCTGTTCCTAGGCAGAACAACTGCTATTGCATACAGTGTGATTAAGTCCCTTGGTTTAAACTAGTGTGTGTCATTGGAGGCTAAAGCACTACATATATGATTATTGATTGGCACCGATGTTGAATGCAAATCCTGTGTGTACTGTAGTACTACTTGAAACTCTGGGCCTGTACAGCAAAGTATGGTGTATGTCCACATTGCTTGCATCCACTGTTTTGTTTGGTCCCTGTATTCATCACAGATTACATTTCTCAAGATTAAGGTTGTGCAAGTACTGACACACAGTACAGTATAGTACACACTGAAAGCTTATCTGGGTTGTCATACTTTTGTGTCCTGTAATTATGTCTGATGTGTGTGTGGGTATGTCTGTAACATGTCCTTTGACATATGTGTGATAAAACATATAACTGCATATCTAACAACATTCATAGTGTACTACAGCAGTATGTGACCTATATTCCCAATTATGCACATATTTTGGCCACGGGTTTGCCATTAACAAGTTGTGTGGTATAATAGTAATACATTTACTGGACCTTACACTGATTGTGATGGATGATATATTTCTTTACACATCAGTTTGATATATATCTGCTGTGGCTAGGTGGTGCATCGTGTTGCATACACTGTGCCAGGTACTCTTGTATAGTTTTATATAGTGATTTCATTTTGTTGCTATGCAGAACATAGTTCATTAGATAGGGAGTGAGCAAGGTGCTTTCAAGCAGTTGTGGGGTGAGCAGTGATAAGTGGCAGTTACAGTGTTTCACACTCGGTTAGTTTATAGGTTGCTATATATGGCAGTTCAGTGATATCTGTACTGTATAATGTTAAATGTGCCATATGACTTGCTCAGACATATTTTTGCATTTATGTCTTCCATCACAGGAACCCCAGTTATAGTAGTGCTGAAGATTATATCATTACTAGCAGTATGATTCAGCACTACCATCTCATGTTCTCCCGAACCAGCCAGGACCAGCAGGAGTGTACTGCAATGTGGCAAGATGTTGTCCGCAGGGTAAATGAGGTAGGTCTGCATAACCGGACATATGAGCAGGTATGCCACCACTGCAGTGATCTTCTCAGACATGTCCATCAGCTTGCTGCTGATGTGCGTAGACAACAGCTTACAACAGGAGGTGATGTTAATATCCACCCCCCCTCACCAGAGTGGAGGGGCTGCTCCTGAGCCTGGTGGCACCTGCCCAACAACAACAACAACAACAGCAGCAGACATGCACCATGATGGAGGTTGGAGCCACCCAGCAAGCACACATGGAGCATGCAGGTAACATGGCATATCTGTAGACTACTGTTATCTGTATTGGTAGACCATGCATATGTGAGATGTGGAGTGTGTTGTTCAAAGATGTGGAGCCTGTTGTTGTGCAATACTGATAATTTTGAACATAATCTGTAGCCCTGTGAATGTAAACTGTTGTTGTACTGCAAGATTGCAAACACACAGTAGCAATGCCACAGTTGTGGTCACTGACAAACTGTTTCATCTCTATGTAGGTCCCCCTGGATTGACATCAAGGCAGCGGACAGATGCTGGTGAGTGTGTTCTACATATATTATTGTAAATAAAAAGTGCATGTCATAATTAAGGTGTAGGCCATGTACACATGTAACACACCTACCCATAATGCATGCTGTGCATGTTTGGTGTAAGAGCCGGCACATCTCATGTGATTAGCTGCCTCAAACACATGCAATACCCAGACCATCTCAACAAATGTGGCTAGACTGTAGTGACCATTGGATAGGCACAGCTGATACTCAACATGCACATAACATACACATCTATGTCATACACAGAGCATTTTAACATGCTACACATAAAGGATTCCCAAACCCTCTGTAAAGACATACTCCAGTATCCAAAATCTCATCCACACATTACACATAATATACCTGAGGGGCAGAGGCCTATCATGGGGCATTTAAACACTCTGCAACACACTACACATTCATGTCAGGAAATGCTCCTTATTGACCTCCTTACAAACTCATGTAACAACTGGTTGTGAAATGGTGAATGTAGCCAAGGTAGTACAGTTCCGGCACAGCATGATTAGTGCTGGTTTGGGAAACATTTGTAGCCTTGAGTGACCACATGATGCTTCATGATGATGGCCTATGGTACTATACTCCATTCAGTTATTGTAACCACAGTACTACACATAGCTTTCATTGCTATACACCTTAATGTTGTGTGTGTGCACACATATGCACCTCTAAACAATAGGCATACCAAACACCATTTGCACAACTGACACATATATGTCTTGTAATGCTATTGAGTGGCTAGGTCATATGACACACATTGGGTATGTGTAGTGTTTAAATATGCAGTTGTGTTTTAGCATGCCATGTCATGGATGAGACTGGCATGTCCGCAATATGATCTACACTCACCATAAATACCGTACATTGGGTATGTGGACGAATGGTATTCCATCAATTATCCATGCACCACTGATGATGTTGTGTGAATACTCATCATGCATGTTTTAAAAATGTGTCCACAATTATTTGCTAAAGACACAGAGGCTATAATCAGCATTCAATACCTATCTGACACACAGATACACATCCAGCAATGGTATGTACACCTGTGAGTTATGGTGCAAAGTACATTACAGGGTTCTGAATACCTGCACAGCAATGTTGTGTCCATGTATGCATTGTGTTCCAGGGGGAGGCCCATCACCTAATAACAAAACACATGCATCAAAGCCATGTATACTGTTAGTAACAAGGACTGTCTACACTTGCATTGCATGCTGCTGAGCAACACATGTCCTGCATGCTGACATGTGTGATATGACTGTTTTGCTTGTGATACTGTACCCCACCATCATCTGCTATTGTGTATGTTCTGAGATTGCTGGTGTTGTGTGTGTCTGCCTTAGGGAGGAGTGCATTTTTGTGTGTGTGCATGTGCGCATGTGCGCATGTGCGCATGTGTGCATGTGTGCATGTGCGCATGTGGTCTGAAGTCATGTTCAGGTCTTAAAGTGTGTTTCCTGTTTTCCTCTCATGGGTGCTGAGGTGGGGCTGGTTCAGTACAGCAGGGAACCTGATGTCACTGAGACAGACAGTGATGATGAGGATAGATGTGTTGAGGCACAGGCAGGTTTGTCAGGGTCTGTTGTTGGGCCACCAATTGACAGTACACAAGTCTCCACCCTATCCATGCACACAGTCATACTGCCTGTACATCCATCATCACCATTGCCCTTAGCTGAGGGACAGTATACGGTTGGCACTGGCCAGGACAGTGTGGTATCTATAGCACATGTATCAGGACACAGCAGCCATAGCCAGATGTCTGGAACAGTACCACATAGGCAGATGCCCAGGGGTTCTCGTCAGAGCACTGGTCATCATGCCCCTGGCAGATGTGCCACACCTCTTTCTACCACATGCATGTTCCAGGCTGTCATGGAGGCACAGACATGAATGGAGCGGTACACCAGACAGGGACTAAGGGCACAGAGGGCTCATAACACCTCTGTAAATGACAGTATCCATGACCTAGCAGGTGCCATATGTAACTACACTGAGGTCATTGATAGACGTTGGGGTGAGACATTGGATGTCCTCCACAATGTCATGTCCATGTGTCAGGACAGTGCAGGATGGTTGAGACATCGATGCGGATGTATGCCAGCAACATCAGCAGCTGGAGGTCACCGTGGACATCCAGCAAGTCACAGCCACTCCCATAGTGCCAGTACCAGCCCCAGCAATGTTGGGGGGGCTGTCCATAGACTGTCCTAGCAGACCACATGAAAGTGACTCTGGCCATTCCCAGCAGGGACCTGGATCCAGTGGACATATGTCAACCTCTTTGGATAGTACCCAATCTGGATTAGTACCTGATACTGTCTGTAGCACCCCTGCCAGGCACAGGTTCCGTATCCATGGCTAGAGACGGTGATCTGTAAAGCCTGCCAGGTACAGTCTGTAGTTGTCTCACAAATCCCCATATATGGCAGCCACATGGTGGAACTGTGTGCATGCAGACACACACACATAAACCAGAAACCTAGGGCAAACACATACCCACACACATTAAATCAACATTGGCCCATAACAGTACTTATGGCCCTCACACACACATGTTGATTGTATGGCTCAGTGTAGGCCGCTGGCAAACCAACAACACCCCCTGTGCATATGATGAAACCTGTGCCATCTCCTGTCATCTGTAACATTGATGCAGGAACAGGCTAACATGGTGATGATGCACAAGGCGACTTTAATAAAGTATAGCAAGGGTTGGATGTGTAGCATGTTGTCAGCAGTAAAGTGTAATGATATCCTTGAAGGTGTAGCTGAGCAGGCATGATGCATTAAAGCTGTAATTAGCAATGTTGTATTGTTTTCACCAGTGTTTATTTCAATTGTGTTTTGTTTGCCCATGTGCCACCTGGCTGATGTGTGTAGTTGTGTCAGCATGCATTATACAGTGGACAGTAAGTGTGGGGTGTGTGCAACACAGGTTTGCAGGTGTCCATTTGTGAACATGCTGGAGGTGCACTGTCTGCATGTACATGCATAGTGGACACATGGGCAGGGTGACATGCCCTGTATTGGCCAGTGTTAACACTCCATAGTTTCTATTGGTGGCCAGTATGCATTGTACTACACACATTTTGGAACTTGAGTACGCATGTGTGTGTATGACACGGGTTGACACTGTGCTGTGGGTGATACTGTTGTTGCTATCTGTCATTGGTTTGCATTACTAAAGTTAACACTGTCCTAGCTGCATAATCCTTTAGTAATGCACACTGTTCACCTACAGGGTTGCATGGACTGTGCTAACACAAACACAAGAAATTCTCACTTATACAGTAAAAGTGCATTAGTCTCATGGACCCCTGCTATAAACTAAATATATAATAGAAAGTGTGAAGTTGCACCAAAAAAGAGTTACATACCAAGAAGGGATAACCTCTCTGGTCAGTATCATTGGGAAAATAAAATCCCTCAATAAACATACAAGTCAAGCTTCAAAATACAAAATGGCAAGGATTCCAAAGACAACACTAAAGCTTTCTTTAGTGTTGTTTATAATCTACAGGGGAAATCTCAGATCGGGTCACAGTTAATGTAAATGGTCACAAAATACACTTATCTGACTGACATTACCAATTCCTTGTCAGACAGTTTGAATGCAGATTTCACCACCGTGTCATTACACAAGGGCCACATTTTCAGACCTGAAGAATGTAACACCTGATGATTCACAGACACTCTAGTTAAAACATCTCTTTACCAAAGTCCAAACCACAGTGGCAATGGTACTGGACAGTGTCCCTGGCTGTGTCATACACAAGCTGACATATGAAGTCACCACTCACCTAAACACTCTGTCCAGATGCAGCCTCTATACAGGTTACATACTTGTGGAATGATGCACAGTAATGGTGTTCACAGTCCACAAGGGTTGAGCTACAACATCTTCTTCTTCTTCTCCTTTCAGATGCTCCCATTGGGGTCACCATAGTAGATCATCTGTTTCCATTTCTTCCTGCCCTCTGCATCTTGCACTGTCACACCATCCACCTGCATGTCCTCTCTCACCACAGCCATAAACCTCATTTTAGACATTCCTCTTTTCCTGTTATCTGGCGGCTTCATCCTTAGCATCTATTTCACAATAAACTCTGCATCCCTCCTCAGCACATGTACAAACGAACTTAATCCTGCCTATCTGGCTTGGTCTACTAACCTTCAAACCTGGTCTGACCCTCTAATATACTTATTCTTAAACCTGTCCACCCTCGTCACACCCAGTGCAAATGTTAACATAAATTGATTAAGGGTAGAACTACAACAGATCCTGGAAACTCTCACCCTATAAGCCAGACAAATGTTATCTGGAAGGCTATGGAGCACAGCATTATGGAACTCATTAACAGAGACATTATGAACCTGCAAACACTGCACCATACCCACTTAGGTTCTCTAAAGGTCAGATCATGGCTCCTACACCTAGTAGACTTCAAGCCAATTAACAAGGCTATAGGTGAGGGAGGGGAGGTCAACACAGCCAAGCTATAGCTCACCAGCAATTCATACCCATCCCACATTCTGGTATTATACATAACCTCAACAGACTGACCATAAACGATTGTTAGATGATGGCTTGACAACTGACGCACAGATGTAGGACACACAGTAACATTTGCAGCCTCCATGTACTATTCTATGCCAGTAACAAGTGGTATTCACCTGCACTCAGTCCTGGGACCACTCCTGTTTGGCATATAGCTTTCTTAGGTACAAGCAAACACAGTAGGGATATTTGATTAAAATGCATACTGTGGGCTATACTTTATTCTCCAGATGACACACACATCCTCCCAAAGGGTATCATAGAGACAGATACCTGGTGTCAAACTCATGCTGTAAAGCTATAAGCCAAAGAAATCATAGTTATCCACTTTTAGAAAACAAAGTATCCCCAGAGTACCACATAGGTAGTAGCCCCCAAAATGTGGAACAGGTACTAATGTATACATAGAGCCATGTGTTTAGTCATCTCTCCTTTGATAATCACATTACCAAAGGGTTTTGGAAATCCCTCTGTGGAGCACATAAGCAATAAAGGGTTTGCATGCAGATCCACAGAGGTTGTTGCACACCTATAATGATTAGTCATCTTTGCCAGACTTTGCTTGCTTTGGAACAGGTTTCAGATATACCTCAAGCATAAACCCTCACTCACACTCTTTAATAGAAACCATGATGAGTGGATGTGAAACAGAAGACATAGCCCAGGGATCACTGCAGTGGCTTAGCTTCTCACAAGCATAAAGAAGTGACCTAAGGTCTGGAAAATGCCAGCATGCTCTGGCAAAGATAACAGATGTGCTCATGGAGAAAGCAGAGTACCCACCTATGAAATAATTGAGGTCACATGTATGTATATGGATTTGCCTCACAGCTACCTTATATGTGTAATGCACATACAGTTGTCATTGTGATATGTCATACACTAGAAAAATCAAAACCCACTCTACATTGACCAACGGAGTCACACACCTGGAACACACACAGTCAGCAAGTGCGAGATTCAAACTCCTTCCTAACTACATTATGCTACTACAGCAGTATGCATTTACACGACACACTATACACATTACTGGGATTTCACCTTTCCACAGGTATATTTGTAGGATGGTGACATCATCAGACTTGACAAAAAGGAGTATACCACTTTTAAGGGGTGTGAGTAGTCTCCTAAAAGGTTGCTCTTCCCCAGGCAGTCACACACACTCATACCAGTTGGCAAGTACAGTATTCAAACCCCCACCTAACTACACCAGTATGCATTTACACAGCGCGCTATACACATTACTGGGATTTCTCTTTTCCACAGGTATATTTGTAGGAAGGTGACATCAGCAGACTTGACAAAGATGAGTATACCACCTTTAAGGGGTGTGAGTAGTCTCCAAAAAGGTTGCTCCTCCTCAGGAAAACACACACACTCACACAGATAGCAAGTGCAGGATTCAAACTCCTACCTACGTACATTATTATACTACAGCAATATGCATTTACACAACACACTATATACATTACTGGGATGATTCCTTTCCACAGGTATATTTGTAGGATGGCAACATCATCAGATTTGACAAAGATGAGTATACCACTTTTAAGGTATGTATAATCTCCAAAGTGGTTGGTCTTCCCCAGGGAGACACACACACTCACCAAGTGCAGGATTCAAACCCCTATCTAATTACATTATGATACTACAGCAGTACACATTTACATGACGCACTATACACATTACTGGAATTACTCCTTTCCACAGGTATATTTGTAGGATGGTGACATCATCAGACTTGACAAAGATGAATATACCACTTTTAAGGGGTGTGAGTAGTCTCCAAAAAGGTTGCTCCTCCCCAAGGACACACACACACTCTCACACAGTTGGCAAGTGCAGGATTCAAACCCGTACCTAACTACATTATGATACTACAGCAGTACACATTTACATGACACACTACACACATTACTGGGCTTTCTCCTTTCCACAGGTATATTTGTAGGATGGTGACATCATCAGACTTGACAAAGATGAGTATACCACTTTTAAGGGGTGTGAGTAGCCTCCAAAAAGGTTGCTCTCTCCCCAAGGAGAGACACACAGTTGGCAAGTGCGATGTTCTTAATGCAAGCTAAGTACATCTTTACACTCCAGCAAGCAATATGGAGTTACAGGGTGCAATACAGACATTACTTGCTGACAGTTTGCCCAAAGGTTTTTTTCACATTTGCTAACCTCAGCAGGCTTATCATACTAGGTGTATTGTGAGTGTTTTGCATGTATAGGCCATGACCATATCATATATGGGTTGATGCACCACATGCTGGCACACACAGGGTCAAACCGGTGGCTAAGCTCTGTCAACCCAATACTGGACAATACAGTCAGGAGGAGTAGGGTCATACAACTACAGCACCAACTGTCTCACATAGACCTACAATATAAGCACCAGCAAAACACACACATAAATACACATTACCATACTCAGAGAATACAGATATTAATCTGAAAAAGAGAGAGTGTCCTCCTAAGCAGACAAGCACGCAACATAAACCTCCAAGCACACGCCAGAATACACATAATACACCAAAGCAGTGTGCCTCACAACAGACCCTAAGGCAAAACAACATACCCAACACACTAGTAATAGGTGACTTCATAGTCAGGCACACAGATGTTCCACTCACTTGGCTGGACAAGGAGAAGGTTACTGTCAGTTGTCTGTCAGGTGCTATGATCCGCCACATAACACAAGCACTTACATCACTCCAGAACAGGTACATATATGATGTGTTCTTTGTACATGTCAGTGTGAATGATCTGAGACATACCTCCAGGACAACATGACAAGAGATATATATTAGCTGTATGATCATGTAGCCCAGGCTGGTATGACCCTGACCTTGAGTAGCATCTTACCTTCACCTACATGATACTGCAATATAACAGAAAGACAATAAACTTCAACAATTGTCTGAGCTTCTGGTGTCATTCAAAGGGGATCCAGTCTCTGTCTGCCTGTGATGACATGATAGACAAGCCTCGTTGCTTCACTACAGATGGTTTGCACCTGTCACCCCTATGCTTCTGAATACTGGCCAAGGCTCTTGTTGTCCCCATATTACCTTTTTTAGGCAAGGCTCAAATGTTCATAGGTTCATAGGTAGGTACTAGGCTATTGGCCCTGGGGCCTATACAAGCCCAGCCAAAAAGGTACCCTGGATTTTGCCACCCAAGAAATTTATTTTCCTGTGCCACTGTCAAGCAAAGACACAGAAGTGATCCACAGGGTGAATTTCCTATTTTCCATCCAATCATCAAGATTTTTCTTAAAGAGTGCTAATGAGGAGCTTTGTTTGATATAGATCAGTAGTTTATTCTGGAGTATGGGAAGTCTCTAGGACAGAAATCTATCCCTCCAGCACATCCTGTTTATTGCTGTGCTGATGTTTAATTCACTGGAGCATGTGGCTCTAAGAAATTTGGTTTTCTTGAGGTGGAGCATGTCCATTAATTCCGGGTTGGACATGGCCTTATATGTCAGGCATAGATCACCTCTGAGCAGGCAGTAAGCAACTGAGTAGAGCTGGATTTTCTATGTTCGAGCTGCATAGGGCATGTCTTTGAGGCCCATGATCCTCTTGGTGAGGTACTTCTGTGGTCTTACCAGCTGTTGCATGTGCCGATTAAGGTACACACCAAATGGGGCATTGTACTCTATTATGGGTCTAATGAGTGATGAGTAGAGGGGCACAATGACCTCTCTTGATCTAGAGGTGAACCCTTTCGTGATTAGGTGGGCTACATAGAAGGAATTTCTAACCACTTTGGCAATGTGATTATCAAAGGAGAGGTTGCTATCTACCTGGGTCCCCAGGTCCCTAATTACATTTTCCATATCTAGTGGATTACCACCTATATGGTAATTCGTGGGCACTTTGTTTTTCTCAAAGGGGATGACTATGCATTTTTTGGCATTCAGCTTGAGGCCATGGTTATGACACCAGGTATCTGTCTCTGTAAGACCCTTCTGGAGGATGTCTTTGTCAGCCAGAGAGTTGATTATGGCCCCCAGGTTGCAGGCATCTGCAAACTTGGTCAGCCATAGTCCTCCCTTGCTTGCCTGTACCTCAGACAAGTATATACTGAACAGGAGGGGTCCCAGGACCAAGCCCTGTGGGACACCACTTGTGACTGGTTTAGAGTCAGACATGGCACCCGCAATTCTGACCATGTGTGTTCTATCTGTGAGCCAGTTGGCCACCCATCTCGTGACATAGGGGTTAATGCTCAAACTGGTAAGCTTGTCTATGATGCCAGAGTGGGGAATGGTGTCGAAGGCCTTAGTGTGGTCCAAGTAGGCTGTGTGGACTACCTTCCCTTCATCTATGGCCTTGGTAACTGTTTCAAAGAATTCAACTAGGTTTAGGAGGCAGGATCTGCCTTTAACAAAGCCAAATTGGGTAGGGACCAGTGTCTGGAGGTTACCAATGTCTCTGTTTATGAATTCCATGATAATTCGCTCCATAGCTTTGCAGACCAGGCTGGTCAGGCTTATAGAACAATAGTTCCCAGGTTCTGTTGTGGCACCACCTTTGTGGAGTGGGATGACTGTTGCTGTATGCCATTCTTTGGGTACATAGCCTGTGGTAAGGCTGAGTCTGAACAGTGAATATAGGTGAGGGTTTAGTTCCTTTTGGAGCTCGTGTAAGACGCAGCTTGGGACACCATCCGGTCCCATTGATGATTTGTTCTTGGCTTTGGAGAGGGCTGTTTTTACCTGCATGTCCTTGATATCTGGGGCTCTGCATTCTTCTGGGATGGACACAGGCCCTTTTGGGGGTGGGGGGGTGAAGTTTGCACTGAACTTGTCCGCCAGGATGTTGGCAATGTCAGTTGGTTCAGTGTATTTTTTGCCATTTTGCAGTAGCTCCGAGCATATCTGAGAGTTGCCACTTAAATGTTTGATATAGTTAAAGAAGGCTTTGTGGTTATCCTTAGATTCCTTGGCAATTTTTCTTTAGAAACTGGCCTTGGATGACTTTATGAGCGATCGTAGTTTCTTGCTAATAATGATCAGTGATGCCTTTCCTTTTGGAATTTTGCTCTATCATGTAGTAGTTTCCTCCTTCTGTTGTATAGCTTATTTATGGCCAGGGACCACCAGACTGGCTTCCTCTTTTTGGAGGAGTGAGTCTTGGTTTTACTTGGGATGGCTCAATCCATGCATCCCCGTAGATGCTCACAGAATGCACTTGTAAAGGATTCTGCAGATTGGATAGCATTATTCTGTAGCAAGGGGACTTTGAAACTTTCTACTTCGGTCTTGAAAAGTGTGAAGTTTGCTTTTGAAAAGTTTTTCACAGTGGTTTCCTTGACTGGGAGTGGGGTTGGGATGTGGATGTCCAGTGTGATTACTTTATGATCTGATCTTACCAGAGAGGGTTTAACTCTGCTGTGGAACACTGATCCCCCATGTTGGTGATGATCAGGTCCAGTATGTTGTCAGCTCTAGTGGGCAAGGTGACTAGCTGTTCCAGGGTGTTTGAGTTTATAAACTCTAGGAAGCATTGGGCAAAGGAGTTTGTACTTGAGTAATTCTCCCAGTCAATGTTTGGGTAGTTGAAATCTCCTAATATCATGGTGTTTGGTAGGACCTTTAAATTTTCCAGTGTTTTCAGGAATGCTGAGTGAGGGTCCTGACACAAGGTAGGTGATCTGTAGCAGGCTATGATCTGATAAGCAGCTTTGCCCACTGTAAGTTGCACTTGGATGGTCTCCGAGGCCTCGTGCTGTGCCACTAACCTGGAGGTGTGGGTATCCTTTATGAAAATGGATACGCCCACTCCTTTTGTATTTTGGTTTGGGTTTTGGGGCCAAAGTTTGGAGGGATTGGGATTTCTTTAAGTGGAGCATGTCCTACAGCTCTGTGTTTGACATAGCTTTGTATGTTAGGCAGAGATCACCTCTGAGTAGGCGATATGCGAGAGAGTAAAGCTGGAGTGTTTTGAGACGGTCTGTGTAATGCATGTATTTGAGGCCACTAATCCTCTTTGTGAGGTATTTCTGCAGGCTTTCCAGTTGTTGTAGATGTCTTGTGAGGTACATACCAAAAGGGGTGTTGTACTCTATAATGTATCTAATGAGTGATGAGTAGAGGGGAACAATGACCTCTTTTTTTCTGCATGAGAAACCTTTTGTGATGAGGTGTGCCATGTAGTAGGATTTCCTGACTACTGTGGCAATGTGATTATCAAAGGAGAGACTGCTGTCCACCTGTGTCCCAAGGTCTCTTATCACACTTTCAGTGTTAAGTATACTACCGCCTATGTTGTAGTTCATGGGTACAGAGTTTTTACCAAAGTGGATGACAATGCACTTTTTGGCATTGAGCTTGAGGCCATGGCTTTGACACCAGGCATCTGTCTCAGTGAGGCCCTTTTGTAGGATGTCCACATTGTTAGTAGTTTCGATTAAGGCTCCAAGTTTGCAGTCATCTGGGAACTTCATTAGCCAAAGACCTTCTGGGTTGGCCTGTACTTCAGGGATGTAGATACCAAACAGGACAGGACACAGGACTGAACTCTGTGTACTCCATTTGTCACTAGTCTGAAGTCGGATTTGGAGTCTGCTACTTTCACAGTGTGGGTTCTGTCAGTGAGCCAGTTGGCAAACCATCTTGTAACATAGGGATTTATACCTAGTTTAGTGAGTTTATCTATAATTTCAGAGTGGGGGATGGTGTTGAAAGCCTTGGCAAGATCTAGGTAGGCTGTGTGAACCACCTTACCCTTGTCTACGGCTTTGGTGACTGCTTCAAAGAAGTCTATCAGGTTTAGGAGACATGATCTGCCTTTTACAAACCCAAACTGGTTGTGGTCCAGAGTTTGGAGATTACCAGTGTCTTTGTTTATAAGTTCCATGATGATACGTTCCATGGCCTTGCAGACCAGGCTCATCAGGCTAATGGTGCACTACGTCTTGGGGTCCGTGGTGGCTCCCCCCTTGTGTAGTGGGATAACCATCGCTGTGCACCATTCAGCAGGCACAAAGCCTGAAGTGAGGCTATGATTGAACATGGTACTTAGGTGTGGTGCCAGTTCGTTCTGTAGTTCATGTAGAACGCAGCCTGGGATATTATCTGGTTCCATGGATGCTGTGTTCCTGGCTTTGGAGAGTGGTTTTTACCTGTGCAGCCATGATGACAGCAACATTGCATTCTTCCAGTATAGAGATGGGCTCTTTCATGGGTGAGAGGGGGGGTAAAGTTAGCACTGATCCTATCTGCCAGGATGTTGGCAATATCAGTTGGGTCTGTATATTTAGTGCCATTGAGCTGTAACTCAGAGCAGATCTGAGTGTTGCCATTGAGATTCTTGACATAGCTATAGACTGCTTTGTGGTTATCTTTAGAATCAGTGGCGATTTTGTTTTCGTAACTAGCTTTGGAGGATTTTATCAGGGATCGCAGCTTCTTACTGAGGCTGACCAGGGAGCTCCTCCACTCATGGGATTTTACCCTCTTTTGCAACAGTTTCTTCCTTCTGTTGTGCAGTTTGTTTATGGCAGGGGACCACCAGATTGGCTTCCTTTTCTTGGAGGATAGCTTCTTGGTTCTGTTTGGGATAGCACGATCCATGCACTCATGTAAGTGCTTATAAAGTGCAATTGTATAGAATTTAGTAGTTGTAACTGTATTGTCCATCTGCATGAGTGTCCTGAAGTTCACCACTTCTGTCTTGAGAAGCATGAAGTTGGCTTTAGAGAAAATTTTTAACATGGTTTCCTTAATGGGGGGGGGGGGCAGAATGTGGATATGTAGGGTAATTAGCTTATGGTCAGATCGGACCAATGAGGCATTGACTTCAGGTGTGGAACACCGATCACTCAGGACAAACCAAACCCCATAACCAACACAAATAACCACAAAGTGAGCTAAATGCTACTCATTGCCAGAAGTCTCAGCCTCCAAATGCACAGACTCGAGGCACTTCTCAGTATGGAGAATACTGATATCTGTGCAGTAACAGAAACCTAGTTCAAGGCTCCAGAGAGCACACCAGCACTACCAGGATACTACTCATTCCATACCTTCCAGCATCAGAACCTGGATCATAGCACATAGGGTGGGGCTGTATCCATATTCATCAAGGATGCCTACACCTCTCTCTACATGCTCTCTACAGGATATGTACCCATAGAATGTTGCACAGCAACGTTCTTCCCACTCCACAGGGGTGGGGCCACAAAAGACCCTTGGCATTCCCGCTCTATGAGCCTGATGAGTCTGATCTGCAAGGCAATGGAGCCAATCATAATGGAAGTCAACAATAAAGACATTGGGAACCTTCACACAGTTGAGCACACCCAGTTTGGCTTAGTCAGATGCAGATCACACCTCCTGAACTGGGTGTATTTCTTTGAGACAGTTAACTAGGTTATAGATGATTGAAATGAGCTCCACACAGCCTACCTATACCTCATTAAGGCCTTTGACACCATTCCCCAGTCAGGTATCATAGATGAACTCACCAACCTGGGTATGAATCCATACATCACAAGATGGATTGCAAACTGGCTCACAGATAGATCCCACAAATTAAGAGTTGCTGGCTACATGTCAGACTCTACACCGGTAACAACTGGTGTCCCCCAGGGTTCAGTCCTGGGGTCCCTCCTGTTTGGTATAGACTTCTCAAAAGTGCATGCCAACACAGGAGGGTTGTGGTTGACTAAGTTTGCTGGGAACTGTAAAGTGTTTGCCATAATAGATTCCCCGGATGACACAAATGTTCTCCAGAAGGGACTCTATGAGACAGATGTGTGGTGTCAGAATCATGGCCTCAAGCTCAATGTGGAAGAATGCATAGTAATCCCCTTTGGTGAAAACAAAGTACCCACAAACTACCACATAGGTGTTACCCCCTAAAAACTGACAAGGTAATAAGGGATCTGGGGACACAAGTATATAGTCATCTTTCCTTTGACAACCATGTTGCCAAAGTGATTAGGAAATCCTATGTGGCCCATCTAATCAACAAACGGTTTGCATCAGGATCAAAAGAGGTAGTGGTGGCCCTCTACTCTTAAGTCATCAGACCCATCATTGAGTACAATGCACCATTTTGGATGTACTCGACTAAGCATATCCAGCAGCTGTAGAGACCACAGAGGTACCTCACCAAGAGGATTACTGGCCTCAAACAATTGTGTTATGCAACACAACTGGTAAAACTAAATCTGTTCTCCGTTGTATACCGCCTACTCAGAGGCACACTCTGCCTAACATACAGAGCCATGTCCAACACATAACTGTTGAACATGCTCCATCTACGGATAACAAAATTGAGTCACACTACACACTCCAGGGATATGAACCTCATCACAACAATGAATACAACATGCTGGTGGGATAGAGTACCATCACAGGCACTTGCCTAACTGTGGAACAGAGTCCCAGTGTACATCAGACAGAGCCCCTCGCTGACACTCTTCAATAGGAACCTTGATGAGTGGATGGGAAACAGACAATTCATGCCAGGCATTACATCAGCAGCCCCACTAGAGAGGGGCTTAGGGTACTAACTATTAGAAATAGGGCTTAGGAGACTACTCAATGGGGTGGTGAAAGCTGCACAACCTGCCTAGGCTAATATATGCCTTCGTGAAGATAGTCTACTACATACCTATGAACCTATGTGACAGGTACATGTCTACAGATAGTAGATGTGTACTTCATTGTACAGTCATGTTGTACAGCAGGCACATGGACCACATACTCTGTAATGCTTACAGATACTAGTGGCTGTTATGTATAGTGGATGAGATGTGCACCTCATGTCTTTTGTGCCATTGGGATGTGTGCTGGGTGGGACAGTCCTGGATGGCTCCCTGTCATGGTCACCCTCTTACACACATCTCTGCCCATCCATCTTTGGCTTATTATACTGTGTTCCCCCTACATATATATAGGTACATAGGTGGGTAATAGGCTATCTGCCTGAAGGCATATATTAGTATGGCCAGAGTGTGCAGCTATCACCACACATGGGGTTAGTTCCCTAGGAACTCTGTGTAGTAGAGCTGATGAAATGATCCATGGAGTGACAGTTCAGTTTCACATACACTCATCAAGGCTCCTCTGGAAGAGTGTCAGTGAGTGACTCAGCTTAATGTAGGTTGGATGCCTGTTCCAAAGCAAGGGAAGTCTGTGAGTTAGTAATGTATCCCTCCAACATGTCCTATTTATTGTTGTGATGATGATATCCCGAGAGCATGTGGCACAGTGAGCTTGGGTTTACTTCAGATAGCGCATGTACATCAGTTCTGCATTGGACATGGACCTGTCTATTGGGCAGAGATCGCCTGAGAAGACAGTATGCAACAGAGTACAGATTGAGTTAACTTCAGTCTTGTTGCATGGGCAACTGTTTGAGGCCAGTAATCCTCTTGTTGAGGTACTTCAGTGGTCTTTCCAACTGCTGAAGGTGCCTAGTCAGATTCATCGCAAGTGTGCCATGATACTCTCTGATGGGTCTGATGACTGATGAGTAGCGGGAACCTCCTTTGACCTACATGCAAAGGCCTTGGCAATTTGTTGGAACACATAGCATGATTTTCTAACCACTTTGTGAATGTGTTTCTGGAAGTAGAGATGACTATCCACATGTGTCCATAGATCCCTTATTATTACCTCCATATTTAGGGTGTTGGCACCTATGTGGTATTTGTATGATTGTAGCTTGAGGCCATAATTTGGACACCACATCTGTCTGACTGAGACCCTTTTTAAGGATGTCTCTGTTGTCCCAAACATTGATTATGACAACCTTTTTGCAGTCATCCACAAACTTTGCTAACCATAGCCCTCGTGTGTTTGACTGTATTTCTGAAAAGTATACACCAGACAAGAGGGTTCCCAGGACTGAGCCATGGGGGACAGCAGCTGTTACCAGCTTACAGTCCAACAGGGAAACCACAATTCTTACCTTGTGGGATCTATCTGTGCCCCATTTAGCAATCCATCAGATGACATACGTGTTTATGCACAGGTTGTTGATTTTGTGGATACGACATGTGTGTGGGATGTTGGAAAAGGGCTTTTCAAGGTCTATGTAGGCTATGTGCAGCTCATTTCATTGATGTATGTCCTGGGTGACTGCCTTGAAAACTGTCTAGCAGGTTTAGGAACCATGATCTTCCCCTGACCAAACCAAAATGGGTAGGGTTGGGTGCTTGTAGGCTCCCAATAGCTCTGTTTATGAGTTCCATAATGATGGACTCCATGGCCTTGCAGATCAGGCTTATTAGGCTTATAAGACAATAGCTCCCATAGTCTGTTGTGCGCCAACACTTGTGGAGTGTGCCAAACGTTGCTGTAACCCAGTCAACAGTTTCATATCCTGTACAGAGGGTGAGTCTCAACAGACTGTTCAGGTGCAGGGTCTATTTGTTTTGGAGTTCACATATGACACAGCCAGGGAAACCATGTCATCCCATAGATGCAGTGTTTTTAGGCTTGGATAGAGCTGTTTAACCATTGTATATGTGATTTCTGGGTTTTCACAATCTCCAGCTATGGTAATGGGCCCTTTTATCAGTGAGAGGGGGGTAAATATGTATGAACCTGTCTGACAAGATGTTGGCAATGTCAGTCATGTACATGTATTCATTTACACTTTGCACTGACTCAGAACATATATGAGTTTACATTGATATTTATGACATAGCGAAAGAAAGCTTCATGGTCTCTATGGACTCTTTGGCAATAATTTTGCCACAACATGGCTTGGATGATGTTAGGAGTGCTCATTGTTTCTTGATGATACTGATCAGAGATTTATTGATCTTCTTTGGATTTTCACTTTCTTTGAACAACTTAAGTACTTGTAGTACATAGTTTGATTATGACAGGGGTCCAATATATTATATGGGTCTGTTTTCATATCACTGTGTGTGCAAGGCAGGATTGGTGAATAGTGACAAGTGTCTGGAGTAAGAACTGTAACTGCCAGATATGTATGGGCCACTGCTGTACTCAGACATGGCCTAAGTGTGTGAGCATGCCCTGTATGACCTTTCAGTATGTTGCTGACTGAAATTTGCTAAATTTGTTTAAGTGTGTGAGCATGCCCACTATGGGCATATATATTATATGTGTGTGAAAAATCAAGTTGGTTTTTACTTCAGGGCTCATCTTTGTGTTGTACATCGACAGGAAGCATGCTGTGCGTGCAGGGCTTCCATGAGTCAATTTGCATAGACTTATCAACATTTCTACATACAGGGGAGACAGCTCTTCTTTGTACATTTCTACCCGGGGGCACACCTGATTGTTACTGTGGGTGTACACAGGATGAGGGGTACACCTGACACTTATACACATTTGCTAGGCCTGCACTGCTATGTCAGGTACTCCATTTCAGTCTGTACTGTTGCCTATTGTACTGGCTTGAGGCATACCACTGTACTACAGACCTTAGCTTTCAATTACATGCATATTAGTTTGTGACTTCATAGCCTACCCAACCCACATCACACTGCTTGGCCTGCTGTTATCTGTCTGCATAGGCCTGGGGGGAGGTTACTCATATGCCTCTTCAGAGGGCATGATACAGAATTTGTTCATGTTTGCATTTGTCTACAATTGTCCTGCTGGCTGTGACTGTTAGGTATGTGACCCCCCCCAACTGGTATGTGTGAGTGACTTACGTTGTGTCTGTGCCAGTGAAATGCTGTCATGACTTAGTGGTTCAGTACTGTGACTATAATGCACAGTATCCTGAGTTCGAGCCCTGTCACTGCTTTTTATTTTCCTGCTGGGCATCCCTTTTAGTGTATGTGTGAGTCAGAGAGAGGTGTCATTTCCAGGGTTCCTACTGAGTCAGTGTATGTGCTATGCGTTGCCTCTTTGTCAAGGCCAGGGCATACTGGGCACACCTCCTTCTGCCTACTGGGGCAGGCTCAGGTTGTTCCTCCTCTGAGTCACGCTATACCTGTCCAGGCCTTTGCAATGGTGGGGGGCTGTGTGGCCCTGCCCCATGCTGTTCCTGCTGCAGCTGTTTCTGCAGGATCATATTGTGTAGCATGGCACATACCATAACAATTTGGGTACATGTAGTTGGTGAGTACTGAAAGGCTCCACCAGATATGTCCAGGCACCGGAACTGTGATTCGAGCATCCCAAACACATGCTCAGTTACGTTTCTTGTTTGTGCTTGTGCCTCATTATGGAGTTCTTGTTCAGGTGTGTGTGCATTTCTGATGGGTATCATCAGCCATGGCTCCAGTGCGTATCCAGCATCCCCCACTAGGTGACCATCAGGGATGTCCCCATTGGCAAATCTCTGGTACAGCTGCGTCAGATGTCAGATGTGGGAATCGTGATACCTTCCAGGGCAGCCAGCACACACATTCATTATTATGCCCTGGGCATCGCACATGACCTGGCAGCTGATGGAGGGGAAACCCTTGCGGTTGATGTAGACCCTACCCCGCTCACCGGGTGGTGCTTTGATGTGTATGTGCGTGCAGTCTATTGCACCCACTACCTCAGGGTATTCTGCTATTTGGTGGAAAAGATGGATATTGCTGGCCAATGCCTCACGGGAATTGGGGAAATATACGTGGTCACCGACATGTGCTGACATGGCATCCAGGAACTGGTGGAGTACCCTGGATGCTGATGCCTGTAAAATCACCATCATATCACCAGTTGGTCTCTGGAAGGTACCTGTAGCTAGTATTCTTAGGCCAACACATACCTTGGTATACACTGGGATGGGTTCCCCTCTGTTGGTTCTGTGCGTGAGGTGTGGCCGGCACAGCTCAACAATTTGCTGCAGGAGGTCTTTGTCCACCCTATAGTGCTCCACTATCTCCAGCTCATGTAGCCCCTGGCAGGTTACCCTGGGTCTGTACACTCTTCTCCGCCTCCTCACTGTGGGTTGCTCAGCAGCATTCACAACATCACCACCCTCAGCACCTTGCACATGTTGGTTTATGATAGCAAGAGCAGCCCCTAACATTTTGTCTGACTTAAGCTTTTTAAGCTTTCCCTCTTTGTATACTGCAGTGTTGCAGAGTTCTTGGGAAAAAACAGGGAAGAATGCTGTTTGCAGAGTTTAAAGTGCTGGGCTGGGCTAGTCTGCTACCTGTGTAATTGGCTGATTCTAATATATTTCACCTGGCAGCTCTGCTAGTTCTCCATGGTTAACTTCCTACTACTTCTTTTCCTTCCTTTTCCCTTTCTGTTTCCGCCCGGGGCAGCGCTGCGCAAACACGTGCACACAAGCGCACATGCTGTGTGCATGTTTGCAAGAGATTTTCGAACTTTTAACAGTGTGCACCTTTGGTTTCAGGTTTTCAAATAGGACAACTGTAGACATGCCTCTTGCAATCTTGAGCAAGTCAGGGCAAACACAAGCCACTGTGCTCCAATTAGCTTACAGCCTTTCTGACATACCCCCTCATGATGTCACCTATATTCTACTCTACTACTCACCTACTCCTACACTTACACTCTTGGGACATGGTTCACATGCTGAGGAAAACTGGGATTCACTATCCTTATCCTCATTTGCATAGGATTGCCTACTAATGCATGGTTACATCTCTCACACTGAGCTTCCCCCCCTTAGCAACCACTACTCAGTGGCCATGTTGTCTTCAGCCTGCCATTCACCTGCATGGCAGGATAAGCTTTTTAGTGAAAATGCCTATTTTTGGCTATTTTTAAATTATTTTCTTGTTTTTTAAAGTGCCACACGTTTGCGTGGTGCTGTGCTATGCTTAAACATCGGAGATCAGGGGGAAAAAAAGTTAGATTTTAATAATTTTAAACATTTATAAATGCCAATGGCCTTATATATGGCCATTGGCATGCTTCCTCAACTGTATGCATCCTTTATTTGGAGCTGTCATAGCTCCATTTAACTATTTGCAGAACGGTACTCCATTACTGCCAATCATTAGCGGACTGGAGTTCCGTTGTGGCGACCCCTAACTGGGAAAAGCGGAAAGACAACTACTACTCCATTACCAATAGTATACATTTCTGCAGATAACACTAATCTTCCACGGACAGGTTAGTGTTTCCTGGATTGCAAATTTACCTCATTTGCATAGCTTTCAGCAGCAAATGAGGTAATTTGCATACCATGACGCTGTCCGTGCAAGAGTAGCTTTAGCAGCTTTCGTGCACGCCTCTCCCGGCTGTACCTGGATCGCACGGCAGACATATTGCCGTCGTGAGCTCCTACACTATTCTTGCACTCCGTGCAAGCTTTCGTAAATCCGGCCCTATGCATTTTTTGTTTTAATGTGACTATTAAACATTTTTCTCTGATAACTGCAAAGTATATGTTTGAGCGTTTAAAGGAAATTATCAGTTTTGTACTTTGACTCTTTACCAATAAAGTAATGTTTTGGTCAGGCAAACTAAAAATGTTTTTTCGAAATAACAAATTTAAATTAATAAATGTTAACAAAACTAAGATCCGCACTAGCCATGGAATGAAAATCATTCCTAATCTGATGGATAAACCTAAATCCATCATATTATCACTCATACCTTGACAATCCAGAACATCTGAGCTCCATAAATTGAATTATCATATGGAGAATATTTGTAATAGGAATATGCAATATTTATATTATTTTGAATAGATATAGCACTATTGTTGATTAGAGATAAT
Source organism: Protopterus annectens (assembly GCF_019279795.1). Classification (NCBI taxonomy): domain Eukaryota; kingdom Metazoa; phylum Chordata; order Ceratodontiformes; family Protopteridae; genus Protopterus; species Protopterus annectens. The sequence goes on along the minus strand of NC_056743.1, from coordinate 1,837,352,271 downwards.
TCTAATACAATATAAATGTCTACTTATTGTATAAGCACTTAACATTTACATGAAAGAAAGATGACAAGAAATTCAATCATAGTAAAGTAGAATGTATCATATATAAAAACCTCAGTAAAAGATTATAGCACACAGTTATTTAATATATTCACCCTTATTGATGAAGTCTTTCAAAATGTATTACTTTATATAAATAGATGGTAATAATATTTATACCTAATGTTTATAATACAGTGTATTTTACTGGATATATCAGAAGTTACATTTCATTCTTTGCCATGCACTTAAGTAATCACTTTGTTTGTTGCCAAGTATGTTTTATGTGAACACTGAAGAAAGTTAGTGCATTTTAATTATCAGTGCATCCCCCCCACCCCATTTCCTACACATAAGGATTTTCATATGTCATTTCTTATTATAAAATTTAGTGAAATTATAGGTTAAAAACAACAAATTTACTTATTGTGATTAATGATTACAAGTTCCCTTTCCATATTCATAAGTTGCCATTTTATGGCATATCCTGAAAGTTTTTAGATTTAAATGGCAAAATTCTGTTTTGTATAATCAGCAAAGGTTACACTGAATGATTATTGTCACTTTAATACTATTTGTTCAGAATGTGATTGTTACATTCTGTGACATTCCTAGTTCAGGCTTCTATTGTTTTCCTTGAACAACTTTGTCAGTTTGATGTCATGTATAAAACATTAGTTACCTTGGTAACAGCTTAAGTATTATGCATGGTCAGGATGGGTTACAAAACCACAATTCAAGTTAAAGCAATTACATGACTTGTTATGCACATTTACTTATATGAGAAAATCATCATGCTTCCCCTTGATGTTCAGTATAGTGTATGCCATTTATGGCAAGTTAAAACAGTAGTGTTATTATACAATAGCCCATGTTATTAAATTGAGTGTCTATTTTCAATTTAATACTATTTGTTTAGAATATGATTGTTACATTCTGTGACATTTCAAATTCAGGCTTCTATTGTTTCTCTTACAGGTTCATAGGTTGGCACTAGGCTATCGGCCCTAGGGCCTATACAAGCCTAGCCATAACAATTCCCTGGCTATTTCTTCCCACACTATTTACTTCCCTGGACCCCTGTTTAGCAGGGTGACTGACAAGATCCCTGGGGTGAATTTCCTTTCTCCTATCCAATCGTCAAGGTTCCTTTTGAAGAGGGCCAAAGAGGCACTCTGCTTGACATGTATGGGCAATCTATTCCAGAGTCTCTGGGTCAGCAGCCTATCCCTCCAGCATGTTTTGTTTATTGTGATGACAAGGTTTAGATCGCTGGAGCGTGTGGCTCTGAGGGATTGGGATTGCTTTAAGTGTAGCATGTCCAACAGCTCTGGGTTTGACATAGCCTTGAACAACTTTGTCAGTTTGATGTCATGTATAAAACATTAATTACCTTGGTAACCACTTAAGTATTATATATGGTCAAGATGGGATACAAAAACTACAATTCAAGTTAAAGGAATTACATGACTTGCTATGCATATTTACTTATATAAGAAAATAATCATGCTTCCCCTTGATGTTCAATGTAGTGTCAGTCATTTATGACAAGTTAAGACAGTAGTGTTATTATACACAAGCCCATGTTATTAAATCCTGTCTTTAATATCTAAATTCAGCAGACTGCTTCATCTTATATGGCGATTATATATTTTATGTCTAGATTTACTAAAATCATACATTACATAACTATTGTGTGGTTTTTTTTTTTTTTTTTGGTTGTTGCTTAGTTATTTGAGAGACCACAAGCTGTAATTTTTATTCTTATTATTAGCTCCTTCCAAGCATGTTTATACAGTCTATAGACTTTAAATTATGAGACCCTTCTAATTTCTTATTTGTTATAAGTATATTGCCATCCTTACATACACACATATCAGTACTTCAAGCATGGGCAACAATGCCCATCCAGTTTTGCCAGAATACCATTTGCTAGTTCATGTGGTGTGTTTCCAGGCTGTTCTTAAAATATCCAAACCAATATTTGTCCTGTTCCATTTTACCAGCCTGTTCCATGCAGTGGCCACTCTGCTAGTGAACCACTCAACACACCTTCCATTCCCACAGATTATTTCCATGAAGAAAATCTGATGACGCTCTAGCACTTCCTGGCAACCCCAAACAACCCTAGAATCAGCTATCCCCATATGCCTGACACGTCTGAGCAAGCTCACCTCCCAGACCAATGCAAAGGGTTCTGCACAAGACCAAGTGCTCTTAGTCTTTCACAATAACTCAGACGTCTACTCTTATGTAAGACTTTAATGTGTTTGGACCAAAATATATATTTAAATATAAAATTGCGTTTATTATCTATTTATTTATTTATTTATTTATTTATTATCAAGAATCAACTTAATGAGCTAAACAATGTGTTGGGAGACCATCAATATGTGTACTTGTGGTTTAAAACAACCATTTTATTATATATATATATATATATATATATATATATATATATATATATATATAATTTATTTATTTTTTTTAAACCAAAAACGTCATTGCCGAGAATCATCTCGGAGGCTCCTCAGAGCCATTAAGCATTATCGTCACTCTGTCTCCATTAACATAGCAACCTGGGAGCATCTGTTTCTGTTAGTGTGTCTGTGTACTGCAAACCAGAGGCTTGCGATGCACCAAAAGCAAAGCTTCTCTTCACTGCAACTTCAAGCCTAAATTCCCTCCCTTTCAGTGAGGCAGCAGCCAGGAAAAGAACGGAGAGCAAATAGACCAAAAAAAAAAAATACTTCTCAACAAGCTGCCACAACAAGAGATAATACATTCTTCCAGCCTTCCCATCTCTCACTCAGCAGATGTATAAACAAACTATTCTCTGCCAAAATATCCCAAATCACAGTTTTAACCATCCCTTCCCCTGGATCCAGGCTAAAACACCAAAGGTATCTTCCTAATACACAAGCATCAATAAACCTTGATCATAAGCTACAACCCACAGCTTCCTGGAGAAGAAAAAGGCAACATACAACAGCTGCCAGACACAGCTGCAGCCACACACACCATGTCAGGCTTAATCAAACAGCACTTGAAGCTATGATACCTGCCATAATTGATATTAACTATGTTTAGACAGAATAATAATGACATTTGTACTAGCTGCCAAACACAGCTGCATCCACGCACACCATATCAAGATTGATCAAACAGCACTAGAAGCTATGACACCTGCCATAACTATTAACTATGTTTAGACAGAATAATAATGACATTTGTACTAAGAGCTTGCTACTATTATTTAACCAGGATATACATGACATTTCTAAATCATACTTTAACTGAAGAAGGCATTAGTCTCCATGACAGCATTTTTTTTCAAAACACTCTACTGTTGCTGCTATAATATACGATATTGATTTGTTACATTTGAGTCTGAACTCTGATGAATGGTATCTTGTTGAATTAGTTAATTAATTACTTAAATTATTATAAGTAAAATCAATGAAAAATGAACAAGATAAGTATTTATTGAGTTTAAGTAGGGGAATAGAAATTACTATGTTTGTATTATATGTTGATTTGTTTGGCTTATATATAATGTAAATAGTAACCCATCTTGACCTACCTTTGTTTGTGAAGAATTATTGGACTCTTTGAACATTCTGAATAAATAATTACTGTTTCTCAGTTGTTTAAGAATCCCTCCTATTTTTTAAATGAAAACAGATGACAAGTGATATACCATATCAGCTGATACTTTGAGAGATGTAGGTGTAAGAGTTATTTTTTGGGACAGCTATCTTGGGCTCAGTTTTTTTTTTCTTCTTTCTAGCATCAGTCCAAGGATTTGTTTCTTTTATTCTTTTAAAATTAGGGGCCATCCATTCCATTTCTTCTGGGATAGATACTATGCTGTTATTTTTGATTAATATAGTAACTTCTTCTAAGTCATTAAAGGTTCTCATCTCACTGGCAAATAATGTTTTTATCTTGGCTGGAAAGGCCAGCTGTACTTTAATGTTGTTTTGTTTCAACAGTTTTATTATTGGCCAGACTTTTTCCTTTGGTTCTTGTATTCTGGAAGAATAATCATTGTCAAGCCTTATCAGGCTTTGATTGTATTTTAAGGGTGATTTTTCTCCAAGCAGATTTTAATATTAGTTCCTTGTCCAGAAATGAAAGAAATTTTATAACTATGGATCTAGGTGGAGTATTTGTTGAGTTAGAAGCAGGTTTCTTCAGTGTTCTATGCCCCCATACCTCCTAACCATACCAAATTACTTGTTTTTACCGAGTTTTGGGATCCAAATAATGGGGTGCCATGATTCCCGAGTAGCACCCTTAATTTTCGAATTTCCCGGCGTTTTATTTTTAATTTTTTTGTTCTGGCTTTTTGAGCTGACATCATTACATGTGTGATGATGTCAGCTCCATGAAACGGCCTGCCAGCCTGTCAGAATTGAGCTAGCTGCCTACGTGCATACATTTCTGGCCGCAAGGGAATGATAGTTCTGGGAACGTTATGTTGCCTGCGACAGGTATTTGCTTTACTGGAACGAACGTTCTGCTTTGCACATTTATTATGCTGTTTATGAGAAGTCTGAGTATTTGCTTTGCTGGAACGAACTGTTTATGAGAAGTCTAGGTATTTGCTTTGCTGGAATGAATGTTATGCTTTGCACATTATACTGTTTATGAGAAGTCCGGGAATGTTATGCTGCCTGCAAGAGGTATTTGTCTTGCTGGAACATTATGCTGCCTGCAAGAGGTATTTGCTTTGCTGGACGAATGTTATGCTTTGCACATTATGCTGTTTATGAGTTATCCGGGAACGTTATGCTGCCTGCAACAGTTATTTGCTTTGCTGGAATGAACGTTATGCTGTTTTGCTTTGCTGGAACGAATGTTATGCTATGCTGTTTTGCTTTGCTGGAATGACTAAATTTCATACCCTCTGGTTTTTCAGATGTTACAGAGTTAATTGTTGACATAAAGATGTTCACTAGGAACATAGCATTAAAAATGCAATATAGAGATGATAACATACAAACAACAACTGAAGCACGCAACAATGTGTTTAAAAAACCTTCTATGTATATGCCACAATTACATCCATTGTTAGAAGTGTTTGAACGTGCCTGTGAGCACGATTTTATAGAATTGTATGACAGCAATGAGTTTAAGTCTGAGTTTTTCAACTTGACTATTGATGAGAAGAAAGCTATTTCTGATCTGCAAAATAACGACAAGATTGTTATTAGACAGGCGGACAAAGGGGGAGCTGTAGTTGTCATGGATAGGGAATCTTATAGAAATAAAATTAAATCCATGCTAATAGATGAAGACACTTATTTCCCGTTGACAACTAGTTCATTGAACAACTTAATTAAAGGTGTGCATGGTCATTTGTATGATCTGTTGTTGAGCAATGTTATTGATGTAGATCTATATAAGTATTTTCTTATTGAAGACCCCTTGGTTCCGACCTTTAGGGGCCTGCCTAAAATTCATAAAGTAATGTATGATCCCCCGCTTAGACCCATTGTATCCAGTAGAGGCTGGTTAACAGAGTCAGTATCTATATATCTAGATAAACAGTTTAAACCCATTGTTAATAATACTAGTTATATACTCAGAGACACGCAACAGTTTTTAGAAAATCTTGCTATGTGTGATAGTTGTAAAAGTATAGACAATGATGACATCTTTGTAACCCTCGATGTGAAATCATTATTTACATCCATACCCAATAACACCGGGGTTGAATTTGTAAGGCTTTTTTTGCTAAGAAATGGTATCAGTAATAGCAAGGTTATAAAATGGATGTTATTACTTGAAATAGTGCTAGAGAACAATGCCTTACTATATGAAGATAGCTATTTCTTACAAAAAAAGGGGGTAGCAATGGGGACCCCTTGCGCCAACACATATGCCAACTTGGTGCTGGCATATTGGGAAGACACCTATGTTTTGAACAACACCACTTTTAACAACCACATTCAGCATTATAGCCATTTTGTTGACAATGTTTTTGTTGTGTGGAGAGGAACTACAACTGAGTTAAGTGAGTTCATCTGTTATTTGAATGGGACCACTGACTTTCTTGAGTTTGAGGGTGCCCACTCACACACTAAGATAGAATTCCTTGATGTTCAGCTGACAAAAGGGTTGAATGGGATAGAAATGGAAATGTTTAGGAAGCCTTGTTGGAGGAACAGCCCCCTTCATCGTATCAGTATGCACCCCAAGCATGTTCACTCCAACATTATCACCAACCAGGAACTTAGGACTTCCAAACTAACTACAGATGAGGAAGCTTACACCAAGCAGAAAGGTAGATTATTGCACAATTTTGTATCTAGAGGGTACAACAAGGGAATAGCACAAGCTACTATAGAGTCGAGTAA